>NW_006800293.1:0-8176 GCF_000485575.1 Poecilia formosa | reverse complement strand
ATAGATAGATAGATAGATAGATAGATAGATAGATAGATAGATAGATAGATAGATAGATAGATAGATAGATAGATAGATAGATAGATAGATGAGCTCTTAGACATTCTGCTGACGTGGAGCAAAGTGCCTCAAGCCTCTGCAGCTTATCTTGTTGTTATGAGTGCTACTTCCATGGACAGCAATGTGGTTTGTCCGTAGCAACGTCAGAAATAAAGAACATTTTAAGGTAAGAATCTTTATGCTGTTTGCTTTTTACCAGGTTTCTTCAAAATGCAGGTCTGCTGCACAAAAGGATTTGTGATTTAAGAGGTTTTAAGAATGTCTGCTAAACTTTTACCAGCTTGATGGTGATGATTTCTTTTTCACTCTTCCTGATCTATTTTTAATGGAAAACACTGTCAGATTGAATCCTCATGCTGGAGACTTTGAGCATCAATGGGTTTGAGATACTGAGTGAACTCACTGACTGGAAATGGACAACAACACAACAATGGATGTACCACTGCAGAGGCTAAACATTCGTTACAAGGATGGTGATGGAACAGTGCTTTATGAGTCCTATGTACCTCCTTCTCGGGATGCAGTCCATCTTCCCACCTATGTCATCTATCTTCTCATAGCTGTCTTCATTGTGGTGTCCGTTCTTTATGCCATCATTGGCCACCTCATCAAAGACCTCATCCATGACTTTGCAGGTGTGTTACTGTATTTTCTGCTATTAGTTTATTGATGGCAATGGATTTATTTTTTCTTTTTACTGCATCTCCCCTTATTTTCACTCTGTGTTTTTCCAGACTGTTTGTTTGGGAAGCAGCCTGAAGAAGTGGTGGTGAACTATTGTGAGGCCAAAGATAAGTTTATGGCAGACTGGTCCCCAGAAACTTCACCTGAACTGGAGGCAATGGCTCGGGCAGAGGAGAACAAGATGGTGGACAGGGACTTCATGAAAGCACCTGCAATTTGGATCATCTCCACAGAACCTCGAAGCACCAAGAAAGGACCTCGTGTTGTTTTTGGGAAGAGATCTTAGTCATGTTGATGATATGATGACAAATGTGAATGGACAGGGACATTAATTACTTATGTGTAAATCTAAAACTATACCTTCATTATGTAAATATTCAGGTTTGACGTAGTTTAAGAGGTGGAAAAATTAATTGGTCATTTGGGGACATCTTGTGTCTGCTTGTAGTCATTACATCTGATTCTACATTACATGTATTTAAGACAACTAACAGACCTGCTATAAACACGCATCGCATAATAGTTGATCTGAACTAACTGACGTAGACTCTAAAAATGGGATATTTGTGGGTAGAATTTTGAGGAAATATATTAATTTAAAACATTTTGGACCATTCTGTAACATAAAATGTAAAAAAGGTGAAGTGCTGTGAATACTTGTCAGATTCACTGTAAATTACCGGAAAAGCCGTAAATAATTTTATGACAATTAAAAACATCAACGATGAATGTGAAATGTTTATCTATTCTCAGAAGAAAATAAACAATAGTAACATTATGGTAATATTCATAATTTATTTGAATAAACATGTATGTTCGGTAACAGGGTCTAATTTTCTCCTGAGGTTCAGGATTAGAAAAATGCAGAATCTTGCATGTTTTGACAAATATATGTCATTCTTTTTCATCTTAAGTATTATGTTCTTAATGATTCCTGAAAGAACAGTATTGTAAAATGTATTGTATTAATGATAATATAGATCAAACCATCAACGGGTTTATCGGAAAGTTTTGTTCTTCAGTGCAGCACTGCCATCTACTGGTTGATCAGTATAAGTGCAAACAAATCTAGAAAACTGGAAATTTCTCGTTAGTCCTTTTAGTATCAGACTCCTACAAGGAAAAAACAAACAAACATGTAAACATTGATAATATCAGTTAACAACCAATAATTAAAATAACTTTTCAATCTTTAATGTTACTGTTTTATGTTAGTAGAAAATTGAAATGATCAATTCGGGTGGATATGCATTATTGTTTCCATTTAACTGACGTTGTTAATGAAATGGGACAATATTGTGATTGAAAGTAGTTCAGCAGCAATGAATGCTGCAGCAGATAAAAAATTATTAGTTACATTTTTAAAGCGATAAAGCCAGTATTTTTGTAAGGTTGAAGAAGGCAACATATTATTTGACCTCAAAATAAAATTGTAAGCCCTTGAGAAGTGTAACGTCTCATGCTCTTGTGTTGATTTTAGTCTAAGCACTGCATCAACAGAGATAATCATTGGGCAGAAACTGTCCAAGAGAGGGCGCTGTGCTACGGAAGATTTAACAAAAAGAAAAGATTAGGGTTTTTTTTGTTTTGTTTTGTTTTTTTGGATGGTGCTGCCTAAAACGTAAAGCTGATTGTAGAATAACCAGCTCAAATAATGTCATATTTTTTTTTAGAAATATAAAAAACAATTGGTTTAAAATATGGAGATATTGACTTAATCTCATTAACTCTATCGCCTCTCTGTTGCTACAAAGACTTTTGTCTAGAAAATGTTTGAAAACTCATGATGCCATCTTAATAAAATTCTAGAAACATTTTCTCTATTCAGGCGTATTACAACATGTAATGTGAACAACACACTGCAATATGACTGCAAGGATTTAGAGAGCATTTTACAATCAATGAAGTAAAAAAAAAGTCTCTGTAAGATGTAGAGCAGATCCACTAATTCTTGTTATATCAAATGAAGTAGCTGATACTCTTGAACACATCGTTATTTCTTAGGATCACCTTGTGGAAGCATATTTTCCTGGCTGGATGAACAGCAGGGGGTCTGTGTGCTGTGTTTCTTTGGGGGGTTCTCTAACCTCCTTTTCCACACATATTCGGGGACGCGCATCCTCACACACACACACACACACACACACACACACACGCCCGCGCGTGCCCGGGCGTGCTCACGCCCCCTCCCATCCTGAGCGCTGTGCTGTGCGGCGCCGCTGCAGATAACATGCCCCTCTGTGACCACCGGCAGCAATGAACGACTCGGTTTGAAGGTAGCGGCTCTGCGGCATGGATGTCCGCTGACTGAAGGAGCAGCCTTTATGGATTGGAGCTCAACGTCGCCGGAGCAAATCTGGAGAAATTCAGAGAGGTGAGGTGGGAGAGAGAGAGAGAGAGAAAGAGAGAGAGAGAGAGGGGTGGGGTGGTGGGGGCAGACATATAGGAGGCGCTCTCATTGGGCAATTTATTTTATATCACCTTTTATACAAAACACGACTGACAAGCTGCGGATTAGGCTAATATGAGCGCCTCTTTGTAACAGAATAGAGCTGATTTATTCATTATCAGCCATGTTTGGCTCAGCCCATCACACAGCAGGCCTTTTTCTGCTGACAGTGTGTGGCTGTCCCTATCACTGCATGCTCTATAAATCAGATGCAGTTGATGATGCCGCTTTTTACATTCACAGCGGAATTGTCTTTAGTGTTTCTCAATTAGTCGATGTAATAAAACCAATACGTTAACAGGGACTACATTTGAATGTTATGTAGCAGAATTTGACCTAGTTTTGCAATACTGGGCATAAACTGGGATGTAAAAGGGAAAGTAGACCAATTCTCCTTTTGGCCTGGGAACCACTCAACACAGCTGATTGGATCACGTTTCTTCAGGTAATGATAAAGCAGAACAAATTGTAGGGATCAAATGAGTCGGTAAGCATGCTGAAATAAGGAGCTGGCTCATATTATGATATTTGTGCTGCATTATAGAGTCCTCCCACTTGAAACACTAACTACTGGGCTTTCCCGCAGATATTTTCATTTAGAAAACAGTTGTGCAGTGGCCAGCCCACAACACTTATGCTACATTTAGACCCCTTCTATTCCTTCTTGGTGAAGTTTTAAATCTTTGGCACTCAGCAGCTGTCTTTACGTTTTATGGCCCAGCAGCTGCCAGGAGAATTGACCATGCATTGACTTAGTGTGGAGCACTGCCCTTAGGAAAGTCTTCGCAAATTAGTGTGCACAAGTGCCTCTGCTGCTGCATGTTGGGGTGTGTCTGTCTGGTTAGTAGTTCTGACTGTACATCAACTGCCTTGCGAAAGTTTTAATAGCCATGGAACTTTTACCACATCATAGTGAAAAACACAAATGTGTTTTATTGGGATTTTAAAAGTAGACCAACACAAAGGATGCACATTTTTGTAAAAGAAGGAAAAACTAAGCAAAAACTTGGATGGATGCAGGCAATTACAGAGCCATCTTGTAAGAAACAATTGTAAAAAAAAAAAAAAGCTTCAAAACATTTGAGGCGGGGGGGGGTGGGGATCACCAGGTCAAAGTTCAGACTTAAATCCATCCATAGGAGAATCTGTGGGAAGGATTGAAAATCAATATTTACAGGCATCCTCCATCTGATCTAGCTAAAGAAATGTAAATCTCTAGACATGTAAAGATTTTTAGAAAAACCTACATCAAAAGACTGCCGGGGGGGTAACTGCATCAAAATATGTTTCTAAAAGGTTAATATTAATATTAATATTAATTAATATTACTCAGGTTAATATTTTTATGCAAATATGCAAATATTTACCACACTTCTCAGATTTCTTTGCTTTAAGGTATTTTTAAACACCATGCATCTGCTTTCTCTGCTTCACAGAATTTATAATATTATATCATATCATATAATACATTGGAAAGACTTTTGCAAGGCACTATGTGCTTATCTCTGAGTGTCTGTCACTCACTGCTTCTCCTATTAACTGTGGTTATGATCAGAACGTAGCCTTCTGGTTGCTTAGCAGTTGGTATTTAGGATTATTTGAACTCTGACCCCCAAGAGTAACCTCCCCAAACACCACATATCTCCCCTGCTGAGACTCCCCAATGAGCTTCACAACCCTGGGTTTATAAATGACATCCTGCTGTTTTAGTGAAACGTGATTGTTTGCATTTTAATTCAAAATTCATTCGTCCTGGATACGGAATGGTCAGCTGTTCATTATTCTGTGTCATTTGCTTAATTTCGAAAATAGTGCGGATTAATAGATGCTTTTTAGGTGTGACTTTTCAGTGCGTCCCCTGCTTATGTATTTATTCTTCCTCTAACAGCACTGTGGGGGGGAATTCATCATCTAAGAGCACAGGTCACATGACAGGTAAGCTTTAATTTAATAAGCCGTATGTAAAAAAAAGGAAAAAAAAGATCAACTTTCTAAATATAACTTTATTTTTTTGTTGTTTTTCTGTGATTTCTCTAACTTGACTGCTTTCTCTTGTTTAGATTTGTGTAGTGATGAAGCAGACAACTCTCCTCCTCTTCAGCCTCACACACTCAAGCAGTTTGAGCAGGTGAGACTCTGCCTTCCCTCTGATACTTGTCACTGTGCTTAAATGCTCTGCAAACCGTAAGTGTGCTCTGCTGCACCGGCATGATGAATGGCATCTTTGCTACTAAAAGGAGGCAATGTGTAGTTAGGCCTAATTTAGCCAGAAATTATTACAAAAAAAAAAAGAAAAAAAGAAAAAATTCAAGTGGAGAACAGATGAAAAGACAAAGAAAGCACCTGAAGTTCTAAGTGTTGAATGGAAAACACCCAGAGCTCTATTTTAATCTACCTTTGGGGACTCAATTAAGAATCTGGTGTCGTCTGTAACACGCCTGGGTGATGCCCAACTACATTTTAATATATTTTCAGAAGGACATCATTTTTAGTAATTGTAACTATCATGTTATTATGAGTAAGAAGCGAGCTGCCACATTTAATTCATAAATACTCACACACTTACCAACTGTATTAAGTTTGTGATCTTATTCAGTCGTTTTCTGGAGTTGAACGTTACAGTAAGTCCTTGTAAAATAATTAAAAAGTCCCTTTGCAAACATGTGGGGTCAATTAAATACACTTAAGCTGATCATCAGGAAGTGTGAACTCTTACAAAAAAGCAAAGTTTGAGGAATTTGCATAATGCACATTCAAAAACAGAGAAAGAACATGTTTTATTTTACTGATGCAGGCTAATTGTTGCTCTGCATTCATACTATTTCTTCATTACAATGACAAAGCATTTCCATAAGCTGAACGTATTATAAACGTTTTTCAGTCTTCCACATGCCCAGAAGTTCTTGGTGTCAAAAGTGGATAAAAACATACAAATAGGACTATAAAAGGCCTTGGTTAGCACACTAGCCTGGCTAGCGTATTACATTTTAAACACTAGAAAATATGTGGCTTTTGAAAAGTTTGCTAAATGTTTGTCACAAAGGCTCTTCTTTAAACAGTTTATTGCTTAAAGGATACAGTTTTACAACACACAACAATTTTTGCTAACACAAATGTCACATCACAAAAAGGAGGTTTCTAAATGACAATTTTACTTGATGAAAATAAACGCTTTCTGAACTACCCCTGCTTTGTGTGAAAAGCTAACAACTGCTTGTTCTACCCTGGAGAGCCACAACTGACCCCAAGCATTTGCAGCGACTGCCAGCGAGTGTTGTTAAGGTATTTTGGCCCACTCTTCTTTGCTGGAGAGGTTCCAAGCATTTATGGTATGTTTAAAGCATTGCAATCAGATTTAGGTCCAAACTTTGATTAGGCCACTCCCAAAAGTTCATTTTATGCTCTTCGATTACGCCCCAGACTGTCACAGGCGTGTTTGATTACTGACGTGTTGTTATCTTTCTGAGCTCTGTAATTCTCAAACCTCAGAAAGGTTTTGATTTCATTCTCACACCTTTCCTTAAAACACGCGCTTTAGTGTTCATTTCAAAAAGGTTTATTTTAATCCAGACACATTGAACGTCAAAAAAAATAAACTAAACTGCAGGAGGAGCTGCTGAGCCGTGGTAGAAACGGAGAGTCTCTGCATGGCTGAGGTCCACAGATGTGTCGCTCTTCCTCCTGACACACACACACACACACACTTTAAAGTTTCTGAGCACACACACTCAAACTTGGGCTGTCCACTACTGATCCAGAGCTGAAGCATGTGTGTGTGTGTGTTGTTGAAGATAAGATGATGTCATCATGTGTGAATAGTTAAACCGACATACATGATGTCATCACTAAGGTCATGTGGGGGCCTTATCTTGGCGCCTTGCCTGTGCCTGTTCTGAATTATTTAGCAAAAGGATGAAATGTGACTCTTTAATGGCCAGAACTAGAAATGAGGTAATTAATCTGTTTTCATCACATCCTCATCAGACCCTTTTATTTGGTTGTAGAGAGCTGCCGCTTGGTAAAAGACAAAAAAAGAGACATATTTCATGAAGATCCATGCTCTGTTTTTGCTCTTTACTCTCTTCTGGTTACTGATCTCTCTGCGGGACGGTTCGGGATTCTCTGCTCTGTGAGATTCAGGACACCTCCCTATTTATAGCCTCCTGGCTCAGAGGTCCCAGTTCTCCTGTTTCTTCTCCAGCTTCTTTATACTCACCTGTTTATCTCTGTCCCAGCAGCTTCTCCAACTTTAACTCTTAGCTGATCCGTCTTTGTCGGAGCTGGGGAGGGGGGCGTTGTTGTTGTTGTTGTTTTAGATCAGCTGGAGAGGAAATGGTGGGGAAATGATTTAATGGCAGTTTCTCCCTGCAAGAACATACTTGATTCCTGACTAGAATGGCACCTTTCTATGTTGTTTCCCTTTTTTATTCTTAGCATTAATGTGGGCTCATGCAGAGAAGTAGGACATCTGGGGTGGGTAAGATGTTAGCCAAGCTGCTAGCATACTAACTTTCCGCAGGATCATCTGGATTTTGGAGATATTAAATGTCCCCTTGTTGGCCGGGAAAGAAACCGAAGTTAGTGAGTGAGGTTGAGTGATATCAACTACATATAGTCAGACTGAAATCTGCTTTTGGAGCATCTCCCACTGGAAGGGGATCCTGGGACAGACCCAGAACCCACTGGAGGGATTTTATTTTCCTGCTGGTCTGGAAACGACCCACAGTCCCCCAGAATGAGCTGAGGAGAGGGATATCAGCCTTTTCTAGCTGTGTTAAGTGTGTTTCTGAATGGAGGAATTAAAAAATAGAGCTGTTGATGAGATCCCCTCTTTTAAGATCTTTTTACTGCAGCAAGATAAGTTATGCCATTTGGCCCTAAAGCTACCATGTGACACGAAAGGCATTGAGCATTATTATTATTCTCTGTAAAGCAGACCTGAAACCTAAAACCAATCACCCAGGTCGATATTACATTTACATT
>NW_006800292.1:608755-609584 GCF_000485575.1 Poecilia formosa | reverse complement strand
CCCCATCATGGGGAAAACTCTGCGGGCTATGGTTAAAGATGATCGAGCACTTTAACAGGAAACCCCTGCACTTACTCACATCTCCTGTGAACCTCTCGGGGTTGGTCGGCCGGTAATCTGAAAACGAGGAGTGGATTGGATAATCTGACCTGGATGGTGCTGGTGGTGCCGGTTGAACGGATGCGGGTGCTACAGCTGGAGCGGAGACTGGAGCAGGATCCTGTTGGCGAGAGTTCTGCAGAAAATTAGCGATTTCTTCGAGTCTGCGGTTAGTTTCTGCCTGCCGATCACCTAATTCCCGTAAGGCTTGACCATGACTCTGAATTTGGGTATGTTGTTCTGCTAGCTCCTGTCTGATCGAATCCGCTGGGTTCATCGGTTGGCCAGATTGTTCTGTCATGTTATTTACTCGTCGAACCCACATGCGGAATCAGCAGACGACTGGATGGAGTGTGAGCGACTTTAATAAGTATCAGGATGGATTTGGTTTGACAGGCTCAAAGGGGTAGGCAATCAGGCCGGTGTCTCTGGAGGTTGGTGACTGAGGGAGTTCCGCCGCGAGGAAGAGAGAAGCCCGGTTCCTCCGGAGTCAGGCTCGCACGGTTTGGGAACCGAGCAGTGAGGAAGCTGCGGTGGAGGGCGGGCAGGAGGGTCCGAGCTCCAGTGGAGGTGACTGCTGGAACGGCTTCCGACCAGGGGATCCTCAGGATGCAAGGCCTGGAAGGAGGCACACAAAGGATCACTAAAATACTCTTCAACAAGGTAACCACAAGCTAACGCTGTGAGGCCTGAAATACCATAACTGGCAACAATCTGGCGTCGAAGTGTC
>NW_006800292.1:594352-608170 GCF_000485575.1 Poecilia formosa | reverse complement strand
GTCCCTTTAAAATCTTGAAATGGTTTTCCTCTCTGATATATTATGCACTCCCATCCTTGGTAGACAAAAATGTCTGTTTTGTATATTCTTACTATTACTTTTGTTTTGTTTTTGCATGTTTATATTTATAATTTTAAATGTAATACATAAATAAACTTTATATGATAGTGATAATATTGTAAAACTTTCCCAAATCAAAACTAATAAATTGGTACCTCACAATCATATGTGCTATAAAATGAGACTGAATGGGAAAAAAATGTCTAATGAAGCCTAAATTGGTGTTTTGTTAATATTTTTTCAAAGACATGTGGGTGAAGCAACTGAAATATGAAGGAGTTTTGTTTGCAAGAAGGAAAATAGTTTGACCTTAAGAGTATTATTAATTTTATCTTTGTAAAAAGCCGTTTTTGCGAAGTGGCGGGGGATAAAATGACTGATAACCTTTAAAACCAGCTGGAATTATTGTGTTTTCTTTGAACATCTCTCAGGTCAGCACACAGCTTTCAGTGTCTCAGCTGCATGCAGGTTTCTTAGATAGACGACTTAGGAGATCCAGACATTAGCTTAGTACATAACAGAGAGTTACCATTAACCTCTAATGAGGAGAGTGAGCAAAGTGAAGGTAGAGCAGAGGCAGGGGAGTGGAGAAGTGGGTGGAAAACAGCTTTCAGAGGTTGTTCTGGAATGAACTCATGGTTGGTAGGATGGAAAGCATCACTGGGAGGGAAAAAGTGCATGAATTAGTGGGAAGAAAACAACCAGGCTGCAGGTTATTTGTTTGTCAAGTTCAAACTCAAATCAGTAGATGAGGGACAAGAAACAGACAGAATAATGACAATATTCAAAAAAAACCCAAAAAAGTCAAATATAAAACAACTAAATTTTTCTGGTGTCAAGAGAATCTGGTGGAAAGTAGCAGCGGAGGAAGTTACCAGTTATCAATTGTTATTAAATAAAAACACAGATATTTGTCCAGACATCAAAGAGAGATGAAAGACTGTATAGCTGATGGAGAGAAGTACAGATTTACATGAAAAACAGCAGCGAGCACAATTAGATCACCACAAACAGACCTGAGAATAAGGAAATGTTTATAGATATTTGTTTAATAAATACTGAACACGTGTATTTTATTGTGTGTTTTCGTTCATTTCACCAAATCATTTCAATTGTGTCTTTACACATGAAGCTTTAGAAGTGAAGAGGATGTACTTTGTTTGTACATACCCATTAAATAAATTAGAATAATACTCAAAAGTCAAGTTATTTCAGATTTTTTTTTCACTAATGAAACACAATGTGATGATTTTCTGCTTACAGTTAATCAAAATTTAAATATTACATCATACCAATAAAAAAATAATATACAGCCTGAATGAAAAGTATGTTTACTACCTGCATGAAAGTTGTACATTTTCAAAAGGTAATAATAATAACAGCTTTATAGTAATGGGCCTCATCTGACAGTATATTCTAATTTACTGAATATGCTACAGCTATGGTGACCTGAACATCATTGCTATGATTAAAGCTCATGTGCTACATTATTTTAAACATATATGTTTGAATCCAGCTTTCTGCATCATGCTGGAATATAATTGCATCCATAACAAGTTTGAACTCCTGTCTCCCTTTTTTTCTTTGTTCTCTTCATTTTCTCTGTTTTCCCCCCCGCTGTGCTCTCACCAGTGGCTCAGTGTTTCCCCGTGCTGGGATGTGGATCCCACTACGAGTTCGTGATCGAGGAGTTCTGCCTGACCAGATTCAGGCTAGACATGCAGGAACTGGACCAGAGTCAGTGGTGTAGCTGGGAGGACACAGCCAAGTGAGTAATCAAGCACAAACATGCACAGAGGAGAGAAATGAAAACAGACTTACTCTTGCAGAACAACAACATAATGAGCTTCAAGTCTGAGATGCACATCCAGCACATCTCGTTGATGTTGGGTTTCATTGCAATAAGGAGAATAAACACGTTTTTATTGCAGAAATAAACAGAGATGCATTGTTGTATCGCATTACGAAAAAAAAAAAAGAAAAAGCTGTGAACTTGTTTATATTTGATTGCCGCTCTTTATGATTGTCCAAGTTTTTGGTTGCGTTCCAACAGTTGATTAAAAACTGAGTGAAACAACAGAGAGCGAGTAAGTGGAGGGTGAGAAACAGAGAGGATACACACACAGTCAGACAGAACAAAAGCTGCATGCCTTTGGCATAAACAAAGATCTTTTGTGCATGCACAAATATTATCCTTGCACTCACTGTAAAAGATGCTTTAGGCTACGTCTTTCCAAATTGTGCCAACAGATTTTATCATTTAAAATCAGCTAGTTTAATCAGTTGAATAAACACTAAAACATTTCTTACTCCAACAGTAAAACTGTCACAACATGATGCATTCATCAAACGTTCTCAAATCAAACGTGCGTTTTTACTGTTGCTGCCGCTCATCTGTCTGTGATCCTGGAGGGAGAATCCAATTTGGCGTCTCCAAAAAGAAGTTGACTGAGATTTTTGTTTGAAAGAACGGTTTGGGAAAACAAAACAATAATTATTCTAAAGAAGGAAAACCTCCTCTGAATAGAGTTTTAATCACCAATTCTTTACAGTACAGATGGAGATTTTTTTTTCCACTTTTTTGAGAGAAAAGTGAAAGAGAACAAAGCACTACAGTGAATGAAGGATTCAAAATGTGAAATACAGTCTGTCTAAGTTAAAAGGTCAACCATCAGGAATGTTAGCCCCTCTCACCCTTTCTTTCTGGGTGAACCGCCTTCGGAGATCTCTAATTCACATCGAGTGACATTTGGAGTCTGTGTGAGCGGCTCCTGTGAGCGTCTGGCCAGTTTGCCTCGTCTCCCGGCTCCTCAGCGCGTCTCTGCTGTCAAGAGGCGACCTGCTTCCTCAGCCCTCTTGTCAGTCTTCAGCTGTCACTTCAGTCAGTTTATATTCAGCTCCCTCTTCATAAAACACTCAATTCTGTCTCTTAAAGCCACTGCTGTAGACATTAGTCAGTGGTATTCCAGTCCAACTTACTTTTATGAATCCTTGCGAGGTTTCATGTACATATAACTCTGAGAAAAACGTGGAATCGCTGTTATAAGACGTTCATTGGTCTGAGTCAGTTAGTAGAAAGAAATAAAACATGACAAGCCTGTTACTTCAAAGCTGAACATTATGGTTTGTAAAATGTTCAAGAGTCATTTTTCTGGAGTTGCAGTGATGAGAGATTCATTTTGCAGCTTTTTAAAATTTTCTTCTATTGATTTGTTAAATTACAAAATCAGACTGATATAGTTTTCTTTGAGACAAAATTCATTAACATTCTGAAAACTGTCTTTAACAGAAATAATTAGTTTTTAATAGGAAACTTGTATGGGACCCTAAGGGTGTTTTCAGACCTCATAGTCCACTAGACTCGGTTCGATTTTCAGCTGATGCGATTTGCTTTCATACTGCACCTTGTCAAACAAATCAAGCCCTTTGTTAGTTAATCAATCACAGGGCAAAGTATGAACACACTAATTCAGAGAGACCAGTTAGTCTCATGTTTTTAGACTGTTGGAGGAAGCAGGAGTTCCTGGAAACCTTGCAAGCTACAGGCAGGATGAACTCTGGTCAGAAATCAAACCCAGCATCTTCTGGCTGCTACACAGCAGTGATAACCACTGAGCAGCCATAGACACGTTTTTCTGCAGTAAATAATGAATTAAATTAAAGTTTCCTTTTTCATTTGCGATGATTGTTTACTGGGACCGTCACGTTGCTGCTTTCTGTCACATTTGTTCCACTTCCATTATTCCCCTTCGCTGCTTACTTTAATATTCTTTCCATTGTTTCTTCAAATTTTCCAGCTCCTCTGATATATTAGTGACACATATGAGAGATTTGTTTTCCCCAAGTCTGCCAAGCAGCCATGGTGCTGTTATCACACCGTGTGTAAAGGCCTTGTGTGTTTTCCTGTCAATATTTTGACGTGTCACCTCAAAGCCCAGCACGAAATGAGAAAATGGCAGAGAAAAGCTCTGCAGAGGTCACAGCAGCATTACTCACAGCTCAATACTGCAGGGCCTCACTGCCATTCAGGGTGTAAATTGGACGTTTTGAGACTGGAGGAGTAGACAGGAACAATGAGACTGGTACAATCGATAAATTAAAGGTTCTGTCCGACTCTGTGACGTTGATAATCACCATGCTGTTATAAAACTCATTAGCAGGAAATTCCTCAGTTGTGTCCTTGGATTTGTGATTTGTTGAGTTAAAGGACGTTAACCAGCATTATTTCAAAGCTGCTATACACTGAGGTTTGCCCAGTATAAAGTATTTTATTTCATATTTGACACAGCTAACATTTTCGTCAGTCATTATGCTGAAGATATCATCAAGGTGCTCATTTGAACCTTCAGCCAAATATAAATAAAGAGCATTTAACCTACTTTTCAATATCCTCGAGGCCTTCTAAGTCTTAAAAATATCCACTTTAGTCACAATTGTGTGACTGCTTTATTGATTTAATAATACATATGCAATATGCATGCATCTCTCACATTGACACATATAAAATCATCCCAAACAAGCCCTCATTTGCTACCAACTCAGCTCAAAATTGTCAAAAAAGATGAGATTCCATGAGGAATTTTTAATTTGTGATATACAAAGACGCACAAAACAAAAACATAATCCATGTTTTTAAACAGTAGGGATACAAGGCCATCACATGTCTCAACCAATTCATGAAGCCCAAAGGAAATATTGTAGAAATTAGATATTTGTTAGTTTACAACTATCTTCAACTCATGCTGACGACTTCATAAGACTTTTGAAACTTCTAAATGTTATTTATTCACGCTTCTGTTTAGGAAAATCAGTTATTCACTCCCAATAAGGTGTACGTTTTCAGCTCTGTACAGTCAGCTCTAATGTTGATGTCGATAACTTTGCTGCAGACAATTATTTATAGTCAAGGTCAAACATTAGCATATCTAGATGCTAGTATCTGCTGACCGATATGTAAAGGACGGCTGTGCAGCTCTGTGATTTAATGCGGTGTTGAACCTTTGGAATATAACAGATACCAGCCGTTGTTTAATCAAAACAAAATCTATTATTACCCAGATGTAAATTTACTTCCTTAAACGCTTTTTTTTTTACTTTTTCTATATCTATTTTTGGATAGAAACATATTTTTATCTGTCTTTTGATTAATTTCTTTGAGCACAAACCAAAAAGTCCAGCAGATGGAAATCATGACAACTCTGTTGCTGCAAACAGGAGACAGATGGAGAGACATAACCTTCATGCTGTGGCGAGGAACGTTGACATGTCGCCATTGGATTCAGCTTGATCATTTTCCAACATGTTGATGGCTCCTCTCTAGACTGAATTGCTGACTGGCGTCTCGAGACCCCATAAACAAAAAGCTGCAAAATGGAAACTTAATAATGCATATGATTATAGTTTTCCTCTTTCATAAAGTGCCACCATCACGTCTCATTTCATATTTAAAGGTGCGTTCTGATTGATCAGCGGTGCCCCTGCTGAAGATCATGATCAGACACTCGTTCCAGGTTAGTCAACAAAACCAGTTTCATAACATAAATCAAACGGAGGCGTGGAGTATGCATCATTTTTGTTACGCAAGTTTGTTTTTTTGACTTCATTTTATTTCCTTCTGCTTATATCACTTCCATCCTGACTTTTTTTTTTTTTTTTTTTTACATTCAGCAGCTTGAGCTCTCGCTGCTCTGCAGCCTATGAGAGGTCAAACCAGGAACTTCTTAAAGCCACACAGGATGCCACCCACCATGGTGGAGGTCACTGCCTACGCAGAGATGATGTTGAGATATTTAGTCTGCACCTGGGAAGTCTATGAAATGTAAACTACACGGGATTGAGAGGAGATTTCAAATTAAAGCAAACCCTGCACAGGCAGCACAGGCGCATTATGTCCTAACTTCATCTATCTGTTTGTAACACACATGAGTGAACATGTGGAACAATGAGATGAAACCAAATCTGAACTTTTTGGCTTATGTTATAAATGATATGTGTAGCAGAAAACTGACTCCATCAACTTGGTGAAGCCTGGTGGTGGCAGCATCATCCTGTGGGGAATGTTTGTTCTTCAGCCAGGAAAGGAAATCTGGTTAGAGTTGCTACAAAGATGGATGACATTAAAAACGATCCTGGTAAAGAAAAATTATAACAATCAAAAGACTTGAGACTGAGGTTCACCTTTTAGCGTTACAACAACCGTTAATATACAGTCATGTTGAATAAATTAGAATATTTTTGAAAAGTTCACTCATTTCAGCTAACTATACTAACCAAATGACAGATTGATGATTTCAAGTCTTCATTACTGATGATTGTGATGATTTTTTTGCTCACAGTTAATGAAAATATGACATTTAAGATTAAAGCATTTCACCAGATCAATTAAAAATCATATTTTTAACACAGAAATGTGGACATAATGGAAAGTATATTTAATAGTCGCTTAAAGGTTGATATATTCAAATAGTACTTTTAATCTAACAGTCAAGTCTCATGTGAATGCATGTTCTTTATTGAATGTGATTGCACATCCAGCATATTAGGTTTGTGTTTTATAGATTCTTGTGTTTCATAGTTTTGTGAATATGCCACCTTTATGAAACACTCCAGATCCCTCTCCACAGATCACTGTTTTCAGGTAAATTTATTGTTTTAATTAAAATGTAATTTTTGCAAAGTCCCTCGTGACGACATTTGTTGTGAAACGGCGCTTTAATCATCAGTTTTTGTAGAAAACTGATTATTTCTGACAGCCTTGAATGCAGCTAAAATAAAACCTTCCAACCATTACCTGAAAATGAAATACGAAATGAGACGCATGATAAAATGAAATTGTTCATTTGTGACACAATTATGCTTCGGTTTTACTGTGTTTTAGCTGTGTAAGAGTTTGTTTTTTTGTTTTGTTTTTTTAGGTTTTACTTGCAGGAAATGGTTTATAAAACTGGGACAAACTGTTCTATTGTAGAAGTGTTTCTTCAGTTTGTGTCAGAGAAGTTTACTCAGTAGACACAGCTTGATGCACAGCTAACATTTAGTCTATAATTTTTTACTTTATTACCCTAACTTTAATGCATACCCATTTTAGTATTGATCCTCTTTATTGTGTTGCGAGGTCATTTGAAGCAGTAATCTGAGTGATTCAAATAATAAATGCCGTTTCAGATTGACACACAGATTTCTACTGGACTTCCTGTCTTTACTTGAGGATCTTTGGCTCCAGTTCCTGCCAGTCTTCCTGATTAGTGCTTTCACTGAAGGAAAGGGGTCCATGAAAGCCAGATCTCGCCTGAGCAGCTGAAGTTTTGATATGTCTGCTTGAATCCATGATAGCTTTGATCTAAGAGTTCGTTTATTATTTCATTTCCATACATGAATTTCTTATCTTCAGCAGAGAAAAATCTTCATCTTGATGTCCCGAGGCCATCGTCATGAGAGCCAGTTTCATCTTGACATTTGACGGTTGAGATGGTGACAGAAATTAATAAAAAGGATGAAGACCATGACATTTTCCGAGCTGATTGACCTTCCTGTCTTGAATCGATGTTAAAGAGTCAGTTTGGATTTTTGGGTTAAGTGACTTTCACTACTGTATGATATATTATATTACCTTACCAGAATGTCTGAGATTAGTCAAGAAGTTAACAAGTAACTCCCATTTAAAGAGCTACTAGGTGAAAACTTTATGAAGTGGATGATAAAAGCAAAAGTTTTTGAGGTCAAACATTTTCAGGAATCAAACTATTTTTGGCTGTTCATTTTCTAGACTGCAGGATGCTCCAGAGTATATTTTTATACGAGTCATATCAGCCAAAAAATACATCATAAAGAGGAGAAAAAACATGTTGTGCTGGATTATAAGTCATATTCATTTAGAAATTGTTAAACATTTCATTATCCATCAATCAAAAAATGTGTCATGAAGAGGAAAGGTATACATAAGTTTCAGCTTCTAAAATAAGTCATGAGCCCAGCCAAAGAAATGTGACTTATTGGTACCAATTCCCATAATCCATGTTTTCTTCAATAAATACACTAGGAAGACTTATTTGAAATTCATACTACATGGTAATGAAGTGTGTAAAAAATTGAATACAAAACCAAGGAAATTGCTTAAATCTGTCAATATTTAGAAAATAATTTTGTCCACATTTAAAAGTGTCACATCAAGAAGTTAAAAGCACATCATTTCACAATAAAGCAGACAATAAAACCATCAGCTCCTGACAATACGTATGACAAAGGAGTCAAAAGAAAAATCTGAAAAGTTGCTCAAAGGACAAGGACCTCTTGCAGAGAATTTTAAATAGATATGCAGTTAGAATAAACCGATTTTCCAGTGGCAACAATAAGAAATGTATTGAGACGCAAAGACAATTTTGCCTGTTCTCTATTTAAGACTCCACTGCTGAAGAAAAATCATGCTAGATCATTTGACAAATCAATTGATTTACTGAGAAGAATACAATCCGGTCAGATGAGACCAACATCAAACGCTCTGTCTTTGCACACACCCTTAGTAGAGGAGGAATGAGGTTGCACACTCTCTTGGAGTTTAGCATACAATACTGACAGACCTGATGTAACTTAAGGAATAGCATTCTTGATAAGGATTTTAGGATAAAACTGAGCAAGCAAGACAGTGATCCCTAACATATAACCAAGAGACTCTCTACTAATTCTCCACATAGGAAAAACCACAAAGTTGTTCAACAACATTTCAGTAAATGGGTTAATAATTAACATTAACAAGCATTTAATTAGAACATTATTATGTACCTATGCCATATAGTAAATGTTATTAGATTTTTCTAATGTTTTAAAAGGTTTTGTGAGATAGTATCATAGTTTGATGACCTGTATTGCTTCAAGTCTGGAGCCAGCACAGTAGCATGAGACCCAGAACACAGAATAACGAATCCAAATGCCGATATTGTGTTTTTCAGTAATACTAATTGTCTCCTTGGCCTCAGTACTCCAGGCTCTCAGTTTTAAAAATAACTCCACTCCTTTGTTACGGGCGAGCTTTTCAGGCTGTGTTATTGTTAAGGGGGTATTTTGGTCAATCAGTCATGCATGCTGTCAGCCGACTCGAATAATTTAAAAACCCTCGTGGTGAGTGAATTCACATCAGGTTACTCGTGAAGCCGGGCCAGAGAACGTCTAGTGAGCTAAGTAGTGTTGAAAGCTTACAGAAGCTTTGTCTCTGTGGAGCTGTGTGAATTAAGAGGCTGATTACTGGGTGATTAGGAATGGATTGCTGCGTGTTTTTATAACTAATGACTGGATAATATCCAGCTTTGCTCCGACTGCTGCGCACTTGGAGTTGTTATGCAATAAATCTCTGATAAAATTAGGACAAGGATCGCAGGAATAGAGAGAGATGGATGGAGAGGGGTCTTAGTTTTTTTAAAAATATATTTACTTGTTTCTTTTTTCTTTTAAAATAAGAGTTCTCCTGGAACACATTCATTACAAGATCTATACAGTCTTGCCACTGCAAAGCTGCATTCCTGCTGTCTTTAATCCTTAAGAAAACAGAACAATTCAATCACTTCCTGCAAAAACAACTCAAAATCTAAATCTTTTTAATCCTCCTCAACTATGTTATTTACTCCCAATGTGCAGACTTTTCTTCATTACTTACATCTAAATGCAAACTAAATCTTACAGGATGTTTTTCCCTTAATTGAGCCTTATCTAGTAGTCAGTCTTCACATTAATACAGCATTTTAGGACTGGCTGGAAAAGAAATGAAAGGTTTTCGTTAGTGTGTTGCAAACTTTAATGTGGGAGTTTTTCTTTTTCTCTTAAACTTTTTGTTTTACAATGTTTTCATCAGTTATTATACAGAATATTTAAACATAAACTCAATAAACATCTAAATAATACCATATTTATCCTTGTATATTTAGGCTCTTTGCAAGTTTTACAATACAGACATACTGTGGGCTAGTAATTATTTTTATTTTCAGCTTCCTTCAGAATGTAACGTCTTACATGTTTTTCATGTTTTAAGCAGACACTTCAAGATAATCTTGGTTCATAGACATCCAGGCTGAAATGTATATTTCCATATTTGGTTTAAAACTGAGATTTGTTTGAGTCTTTGTTTTTGTTGATATTTTCCAGAAGACATAATATGGACCAGTTTTAGCAGCAATTGAGATGCATTAGAAAAGTAAACTGATCTGGATCTCAGGAAGTTTTACCAAGTCAGAACAGAACAGCGTGTCCTGAATTGAGCAAACCACAAGTCCATGTGGGACAGCCTAGTTTTATAGTTGTAAGTGAACTGATGACATTGTTTTATAGCATCAGCTTAAACCGTCATTCGTCATAGTGTGTGGCCTCAGAGATGGTCTGTCAGCACTGCCTCATCTGCCTCATGACACACATTCGCACACAGAGAGGAAAGAAAAAGAGTTTCAGAAGTAAGCAGAATACCAAAGTACCGAAATAAAGAACATTTTATTTGATTTGCTTTGCAATGACAGCTTGGCCTAGTTTTTGTTGGATTTCCTTGGTATGAGATGAAGGCTTCTCTCCGTTTATTCTTTAAATTGATCTCTCCAAGCAACCGCGGATGAACTCTCTCTGCTCTGGATGCAAGTAATGAAGACATGTTCTGAAAGAGGGAATCTATTCGAATGCTCTGTTTTTGTCCGTCAAAGAGCTCTGATAAATCACATTGGTAAACTCAAACATGTGATACATATAAAATCGGTGCTCTTTATGCCGAGTTATAGAACATTATTCATTCTTAGCATTAGTACCCAAAGCATGAGACGTGTCCACATTCTTGTCATGAAGTCAAACGTCTTTCCAGTGAAGGGTGATCTTTGTTTTTGCAGATGATGTGGTTTCTGTTGGGGTCGTCAAATTGTGACCTTCATGGTGCACTAGAGCAAAGATGGATCGCTCACTTGATGGTATTGAGAGTGGAAGATGGATAGACAGATTATGAGACGTTTCTGCAGTGAAGGAGATGCTGCTCTGCTGGTGAGAAATGAGCTGAACTGAAAAGCAAAGTCGTCTCTGCATGCACCCTCACCTGTCATGATGACATACGGATCATGACCAAGATGTCAGATAAAAAGGGCTAAAATCAGAAAATCCAGGCTGAGCTCGCAGGTAGAGTGAGGGTGTCTCTTGTAAATGATATCTTGGATCTCAATGAGACAACCTGTATGATTAAAGGTCAAATAAATCAACTGTCCAAGAGACTAATGAGACGGGAGTCGGCCAAGTTGGTTTGGAGAGCAAAATAGGAACCTGTAAACTCCCGTAAACCAACAGTAAGACATTGGGAATAGCAGAGTGAAGGTTTGGTAACTAAAGTTTCTGTCTATTGAGTAGATTTTGTAGCAATATTTTATTCATTTGTTTTTGTGTTAAATAAAAATGCAAAGTTTGATTAAAACATTGTACAAACGTAAGAATCCATGGTTGGTAGGTAGGTAGGCTGGTTGATTTGTTGGTTGTTTTTGCTGAACTTTTTAGCTTCCATGTTGCTAACATGTTGACATAAGAGTCCCCCTTGTCCTTGTGTGCTAAAATGTCCCAATACTATAAAACCACCAAAATACTGATAAACTAGGACAAATCTGCAAAGAAAAATAGGTTTATTTGCAAAAATCTGCTGATGCGGCAGGAATCTGAAGGTCGGTGATATGTTAGAGTCCCTTTTAATCAAAGCTGCTGTGCCTGTCGTTTAAAATGAAACCACAAACTGTGCTGAACTTGCATTTTCCTGCACTGAAGAACAGATGGGTTCTCCAGACCTGGCACAGGTATCACCAGATATCAACCTGAAGCTGACGAGGAGAGCGGCAGCTCAACGCAGAGAGGCCTGAAAGTCAGGCTCTGTGAGTGGATTAGAATATATTTGAAAAGTTATTTTATTCCAGTAACTCAAATTACAAATTAAACATATCACATAGTTTAATGACAGACTGATATTTTCAAACCTATGATTATGATGATTTAACCATAACCTTTATAATTTGAGACACTTTAAAATGTTGTTCACAAGTTTCTAAGCCAACTAAATGGTCACAATTAGACTATAAGACCAAGAGTTAGTTTGATTCTGTTAAATCAGAGTAATATAACAGCTCTACAAAAAATACAGCGTCACAAAAACGCTGTTGTATTAAATATTTAATTTGGGGTTTATGTGAGAGACAAAGACAACATCTTTCAAACAATTAAAAAAAAAAGTATACACAAAAATCTGAAAATCTTGTCATCTTGTATTTGGCCTCCTTAAGTTGATATTATAACCAAGTCATGTCATATATTTCTGACTAGATTCAAAACTAGACTAAAATATTACATCCCATGAATACTGATCTAAGCTTTTCTATTGTATCTCTGACTTCATGTTTGGGGTTATTGTTTGACTGGAAGGTGAACCTCCACCCTTTTCCACCATCTTTTTCCGCTCCTAGCAGGTTTTCTTCTGGGATTACCTGAATTTAGCTCCATCCACTTTCACATGAACTCTGACTGAAACTGAAAAGAAAAGCTTGTCCGCTGAATGATGCTGCAACCACCATGTTTTTACATCATTGATGATGAGTGAAGAGAGCAAAGTGCAGTGTTAGTTTTGTGCTGCACATTGAGTTTTTCTTACAGGTCAAAAGCTTCGAATTGGTCTCATCTGACCAGAGCACTTTCTGCCACATGTTTGCTCTGTCCCCTGCATGACCTGTGGGAAACTGCAGCACTTCTCAAGGATTTCTCCCACTTGCTTTGTCACTTCCGAAAAAAAAAAAGCCCATATTTTTTGGAGTGTATGACTTAGTGTGGATTCACAGCAGCCGTGTTTAATCAAACTCTTATTCATTTGTCCAGAAAGGACAAAGTGTGAGTGTGCAATCAAACTGAAAGCTGGTTGTCTTTTGCCAAAGTCAAAAGAGAAATCCTAAACCACTAAAATCTGACGCCACTCCACTTCTGTTTACGTTTCAGGATGAAGGAAGTTGCGCTCATGTTTTTTTCAGACGTTTTTGTGTCATTTTCTTTTGTTGTTCTCGGTGCAGCGCCACCACAGGCGACAAGGGGAACAGGTTTCTCTGAGGATCTTTTAACACAGTGTTCTGTGAAAGCAAACATTTAACAAATGTTACAATGTTTGTCCCCAGTTGGACTATCAGGTGTGAAAATATCCTTTTAGTTGGGTTAACAGATTTTCCCATCTGAGTTCTGGATCTCTGAAGTGCTTCTTGGCCTCTTCTCCTCTCCGTAACCAGAGTTTAACTGGGCATTGAGGAAGAGATCATGCCACAAAAGTACTTTCCTCAATAAGTAGGCTTCTTTCTTACACAAGTGTCCCTGTCTCACACAAAGCTCCTCAGCTGAGAAAAGTGATGATCACACAGTGAAAGTATATTTTAAACAATACAATAATCTATTGTATTATAATCTATAATCAATAATCTATAAACCAAATTACGATGGCGAGGTAACCTCTCTTTGCCCTCAAGGGTAAAGAGATATTAACTATCTATTGATAGTTAATAACTATCAATAGATAGTTATTAACATTGTTATGTTATCAATTAAGATAATTACTGACATATGAGGTGCTTTCCTCAGAAATCCACTGCGGAAAAGACTTCCTATAATCTGTTCACACACAGATACATCTTATTCAGGTGTCTGCGTGCATGTGTGTGTGCGTGTGTGTGTGCGTGTGTGTGTGTGCGGGTGTGTGTGTGTGCGTGTGTGTGTGTGTGTGCGTGTGTGTGTGTG
>NW_006800292.1:585539-594342 GCF_000485575.1 Poecilia formosa | reverse complement strand
TGTGTGTGTGTGTGTGTGTGTGTGTGTGTGTGTGTGTGTGTGTGTGTGTGTGTGTGTGTGTGATAAGCAGGATGCTTACACTCTACTCAGCAAATTGCCTTTGGTATTTTCAGACTGCAACTCTGACTTTGGACCCAGATAGTATCAGAACTTGCTACAAGTTCTGATACAAACAATTAAATTTTTTTTCCACCCTAAAATCTACCAGGTCTTGGTATTCTTCCTGTTATTTTCCCACTTTTAGATGGTGGATTGAAAAGACCTTGTTTAAACTTCAAAACTACCTCATCCCTGGAGTTTCCTTACTGCGTTATTTGCTCTTCATGAAGTTGTTTATTGTTACTGTTCTCTAAAGAACCTCTTGTTCCTCCACAGGACAGTTGGATTTACTTATTAGCAACAGCTGATTTCCTTGGATTTTATTGAAGGATGTCAGATTAAAGACACACATGCCACGCGTTTCAGATCCCTTCGCCCCCTTATATACTGCTTTATGTTGATTTATTACATAAATCCACCTGAAATACATTAAATTTGTGTGTGTGCAATGGTACATAATGTGAAAAAGTTCAATATTTGAATATTGTTTCCAAGGTGCTGTACACAATATTCTGGATTTCACAAAATGCAAAAGGGAAATGAAAATATCAATAAAAGTAAAGGGAGAACTGAGCAGGAATCACATTCATTATTTCTCCTGCAGTGGAGGTGATGATGCCAAACACATTGTATAAATCTGCTGTTTTATCTCTTTGTGTAATATAAAATTCAAGAAAAAAAAGTGATGGAGCTTGAAATATCCTTCTACAGATGGGTCTTAAAATATATTAATACCATGAGGATTTTAAAGAAAATTTAGATAAGCCTGGTAAATAAGTAAGAACAAGATTACAGTGATTGGAAAAATGTTTTGTTAGTGAGGTAAGCTTATTTGTTACTGCCTCAAGGCGAAGAATACAATAAAAGTAAAGTAGCTAAAACTTCCTGTCTCCATCCAATCCAAAGCAAGATTTGAAAGATGAATTCTTACTGGTTGAGAAACACAGCAAACTAAAAACAGCTTTAGGATGTTTTAAAGACACAGATGGCAGTGCTTTACTTCACAAAGAATAGTAAAAAAATTATATTTTAAAGGTTTGGCACTATTTTCCATCTTTTGGAGGATTGAATCTCCAGTCACAGATAAAAAATGTTAAACAATGCCACAATTAAATGTCTGGTGAGTTTCAAAACTTTTTAATTATACAGTAACTTTAATGAGATTAAAGCACATTTTTTCTGCAGAAGAAATAGAAGTATAATGTTTGGACAGAGTTTGGACTATTTCACATAAAACTTTCTTCAGAGTTACACTCCTTAGTTTTATGTCTGTGATTTGGTTCATATTGAGATACAAATAAAAACACTATAAATTATTTTTGATTACAGATTAAATTTAGTACATTGAAAGCCAAAGAGCATCATTTTAGCCAAATATTGTTTACTTGTAAGTTCCCCATTAATATCAAATTAATTGAAAATATTACCATGAGCAAGCAACAATACATTGTGTCATTTAGTTACTAAACAGGTTGATTTCAGACTCTGTAATTTACCAGTGGACCTTAAGGGAATAAATTATTTGGACTGGAGATCAGGAAGTAGTTTCTCTTGGTTCTCTAATGAGAACCAGAACAGTCATATCAGGTTATGTACTCAAACTGGAAACTGTAAAATCTTTGTGGATGGGCATTCATGTGTGAAATTACATGAATCTTTAATCCTCCTGTTGCTGATTCCTGTTAAAAGACTTTGGTGCCTCCTGAGCCACTTCTCTTGTAGCGGGTATCTTATCAGATGTTCCACTTTATTATAATAAACAAAAGGACAATTAGCATATCGCTGCTGTTAAAATAGTTAAAAGAATCATCCCTGAGGGCTGATGTTGTCGAAGCTCCGAAAACACAACGAGGCTTGACCTTTTAATTGTTCACTGGTTGCAGTCTGGTAACGGTTTGATGACTAAATCATAAGAGATTCACCTTTTTAAGTTTGACAAGATTCCCTTCAGTTCATTTAGCACTAGCTGATAAACTAATGCTTATGTGCAACAGTAAAGTCCTGTGTGAAGCAGCTGTGATTGCAACTTGGAGGTTTTTCAAACTAACTCTGCTACAGGTATGAAACTGCTAGACATGACAGTGAAATATGAGACATTTTTACAGTTTTATTCCTAACATTTGTTGCCTTCACTCAATGTTAGAACACCTGCTGCGATGTCAAAGCAGCTTCATGCAAAAACATGAGACTTCAGTGTTTTTTACACAGGGAGAGCCAGACTAAACGCCCGACTGACAGCATGGTGGGACCCCAGAGATGTCGCCGGTCTGTATGTAATTTTCAAGAAAGCTTTAACACGGCTGAATTTAATCTGCTTTAAATTTAATATGAGTCTGCGGTTACAGGGAGGGCAGAATGATACAAACAACCAGAATGTGTGGTTATTCTCTGTAAAGGCCGTTCCCAAATGGCGTCTTAGTTTTCTAGGTGGAAAAATGTGACATATTGAAAGCCAGCGGAGAATATGAGATGAACGCCAGGAATGTTGTATGCACGTGGATGCAAGCGAATTGAGAACAAGAATTATTTATCTGAACTGCACTGCGAAACTTTATAACAGAGGAGATAACGATGTCTGTTGGCAGTCTGCGTGAATAACTCCACTCACCAACAGTTTGCAGTGATAAATGCTGCACTTCTCGTCATAAAGCTTCATTATTTTTTTATAAACACCACATGTATCTGCTGACGTACTTATCCTCTGCAGCTAGCTGCCTTTGCGAGTGTCTTTGTATGCTATAAAGGAACAGTCCTGAATCAGTTCTTCAGTTAATGGAGAGCATTTTCTGTGTGTTTCTTTAATTTACTCACTATCAAGGTACTTCTCAGTTAACAGATCAAACTATTCGGGATGCAGTTTGTCTGCCTAATTCAGACTAATCTGCTCAATATCGTTTATATGGTGGGTGGGATTTATCATAACCACATTTATTTAAACCAGCTATCTCCTTTTTTATTGGTGATTTGCATCTTTCTTAGTTTTTCTGTTTGCCTGCTTTTACACCAAAATGATTTTCTTGTTCTTTTCTTTTTATTTTACACAATTTGCATGTTGAGTGGTTTAATGTATTTCCTTCAGAAATAGCATGCATGGTTTGAAGCTTCCAATGTTTCAAATTAGGTCCCTTATGCCTCAGACTAAGTTTACAAACATCTTTTTTTTCCAGTCTATGACAGAAATGGCAGAAGAATGCATGTATAAATTTAGCATCATGTTTTAAAATGGAGATTCAGTTTTCAGCATGTAGTCAGAGGAGTTGCTAACAGCTCTCTATACCTGCAATTTAAATGTATAATTTTATTTGAAATATGTTTTTTTTTACTCTTATTGATTTATATGACAGTGTGTGATTCATTAAATGTCTTTTATTAGATTTAAAGAAGGTCAAAGGAGTTTAAAACATGGAACTGCTTTACATCGTCTATTTTCTGTCGTCATTCCACATCGTTTATCCAAAAAGATGTTATCTGGTCAGGTTGACCGGAGGAATGTCTCTCTGAGAATTGAAACTGAGTACCCAGAGGAACTTGGACCTAATGTCTCTGTTTGAGTGGGAAAACTAGACGGCAATAACATGTCTGTGCCAATTAGTGTCCTCAGCAGACCGTCACAGCACTGATCCAAGAGGAAAATATCAGACGTGATTGTAGATGTTGTAAACTTCATTTGCCATGTTTCCTTCCTATACAGTTTACAAGATGAAGGGATAGAATATAAAAACACTGTAACAGAAAATTTTTAATTAACCTAACATTCATATGTTATTCAATATATTCAACCCAGACATGCAAATTTTAGGTCATAATTTCTTTGCATATTTCATAAGTATTGCTCTTTTGCGCTTTTTAAAGGTCTGTAATCTAATTATGCCAGTATTTATGTAGATATTTTATCAGCAATAAATGCAAAAGTACAGATTTTGCCTTAATCCCCATAACCGAACTAACTCTCCCATATGACTGTCGGATAACTCTACAGCCAGGTGTCTGACATGGATGCCGGTCATAAACACAAATTCTCTTTGGTTGAGCAGATTTCATAGTAAAATGAGTGTTTGACACAAATTATGTAGGGCAATGCATTCAGTCCTTCAGTGAACTGTGTGTAGAAACACAAATACACACTGAAATACACACCAAGTTGCCACAGTGTCAGGCTGAATTTGATCCTAACCTTAGCTACATGGGGTGAACTGGTAACCGAGGGCATCTCTCTTTGTTCATTCCTCCTGTCTCCACTGCGCTGTGTCTTCTTTCCATTCGTGACTCGGAAACACCCCCTCAGACCGTGGCGCTCATTAGACCAGCAACGGGACCAGAATTCATTTATTTTCTCTCTCTCTCCTTCTCTACCACAACTGATTTGTAAAGCTTCAAGGAAACAGCAGAAGAAAGACGTAAACACCCAGACGGAGTGAACCCACCACCTGAAGCTGCACACAGTGCTCTGTTGTGATGGTGCCATGCCAAACAGCCTTCAGCTGTTGTTCCACAAAAAACGACCTGTTGCTGGGGTGCATCATCAAAAGATGTTAGTCATTACTAGAACATCTTAAATGTGAGCTTTGTAGCTCAAATCAAACGTCAAAGTGTAAAATCTTAGCTTGAGAAGCGTGAACCTGATGGATTACACTTGTTGAAGGCATCCAGAGGGAAAATTACCCAACTCACTCTGCAGTTGTTAATGTGAATGTTAAGTATTTTAGAAAGTGCCTGCTTTTAAGGTCTGCAACTTTAGTCTTTCAGGTTGGTCCCAGAGGTCTCATTAAACAAGTTTCCAGCCACAGTACACAGATGTTTTCAGCAAACAAAATATAAAAAAGTGTGAATTTCTCCACATGAATAAGCAATTAAAATAAGAAATGTGCTCCACATTCAAAAACACTAATATGCTGTCTCTTTCCTACAAACTTTTATGTGAACCACTAAACTTCTCATAAAAACCATGTTTATCTTCTTTTATGGCCGTTGTAAAGGTGTATTTCTAAAGTCAGAAAGCTAACAGCTGAAAACAAGAATGCGTGTTGCTTCCAGGCCAACCTGAGTTGAAGTGCTGGTAGATAAATGGGTTTCTTTGTGGGGACAAAACACGAAAATATACTTTGATTAGCTTTCTATAATATGCATCTTACACTCAAAACAACATGAAGAAGAAGCAGCTGAAAAGCCTGTTACCAACTCTTCTTATTCTCCCTAAGGAATGTCATATTTAACATTGCCCTAAACAAAGAGACTCGTTTTATGTCTGACAACCAATCAAAATCTGACCCCGTTAGCATATTAATTACATTACCATTTAAACTTCAAGTCAGTTTGGGTACGTCTTTACCAGATTTGATCAAGCAGAATGACATTTTTGCCAGTTTCTCTTTGCAAAAGATCTCAGGTTCAGTCAGACTGGGTCGAGTGTGTCAGTGAATATTAAAGTTTAAGCCTTGCCTTGTTCTTAATATAATTTAGAGCTGGTTTTTGCCTGAGCCATTTTCAAAGACTAATATATTTCACCTAAAACTACAGCTCTGGGTGTATCCTTAGGGTCTTTGTCTGACCAGAGTATCCTTATCAGCAGGTTTTCTGTGTTTCCTTCATGGCTTATGGTGAACTGTACACTATCTGCGCTCTTGGAGAGGAGATGGTAAGAAAATGTCTTTATTTTTTTCAGTATGTGACTGGTTTGCTTTGTGTGTTTCTACCTTGCAGATTCTATGAAGAGCTAACGAACTGCACATACCTGTTGGCATCGAACATGAACTGCTACTGGCCCAATCGAATGGTGGACGAGTTCTTCATCCAGGTTCACAGGCGCTACTTCCATAACTGCTCAATGTCTGGACGACGACTCAGGGACCCTCCAAACCGCATCTTGGGTCCTTTCATTGTGGTTCCCATCCTGGTCACCGTCCTCATGACAGCCCTGGTGGTGTGGAGGAGCAAGCGCAGCGAGGGGATTGTTTAATAAAGGGAACAATCAAGGGCTGGCGTTACAAGTCAAAACATGCTTTTCACCCCCGCGGTAACAACAGTGTCAGTGTTGGGGAAAGGGTTATGTTAGAAGGAAAAAGATGAACTCCAGGCCCTAAAAACAGGTTCCACTTCTGTGAAGACATTAACGTCCATTACATGTTTGTTTCATCTTCAAAGATTGGAGTCATTTCTTGGGTTTACAGAGCACCTTTTGCTGCAATGTTCACTTGAATCTGGACCAGAAAACTGACTGGTGATAGTATATTGTACATAAAACTGTTTTGTTCTGTCAGAAACTGCTCAAAAGGATGCTGGATGTGATTGTACAAAAATTAAACAAGTGCTTTCAACAACAAAGGAACAGACGACTAAAAGCTCTGACAGGAAACCCACAAATATTCTCGTCCTTACATGTATGCATACACTGTACCTAAACTATACGTAGGATGTACAGCTTTGTGATTATTGTGTCATGATTTTGTTGCATTTAATGTATTTTATCTACACTACCAGTTCTCCCCAAGTCAAGGGTGTAAGTTCAGGAAACGGGAAGCACGTTTTGGAAAAGATTGTCGAACTCCAGCTTACTTTTTAAGAACTTGCACATATATAGCCATGAAAATGAAAGTAGGTTAAACAGTGGGCAGATGATATTGTAAAACATAACTCCAGATAAAAAGAAGATTCAAAGCAGTGGGTAACTTTAAGTTAGCCAACGCACAACGCTCCTGAGCATCGTCATCGCCCAAAGCAGTTTGTGAATCATGAACCTTGGGTTTCTATTGATTTATGATCTCTCAGTGTAGTAGAGTGTGCCGCGTGAACTAGTCCTCCATTGATATTGTCAAATGCTCTTTTTCCTTTATAAATCCATTGACCTGTAACCTGCCTGTCAGCAAAACACACTTTGAGATACACCCACAGTTTGTAGTTTGTGCCAAAACCTCATGAAGAAAAAAGAGGGAGAGCCATGTTTGTTATGAAACGAATATATATAACGACTTCTGTTGGAATGACTTTCACTGATTGATTCTGAAATCTGTGATTGTGAAGAGATTTTCAATAAAATGTCTGAATGATGTGTTGAATACACACACCACAGATTCTCTGCTATGATACAAGGACAGAAGGGGTTTAGCGTGTGCAGTTTTTATTATGAATCTTGAATTCAGTTTTTTTTTTTTTGTTTGTTTGTTTTTTTGTGATTCAACAGTGATGCACCTCAGTGGCCGGGAAGTTGCTAAAACCTAATGATGGGGCTCTAAATTCATGATTTCTTTTAGGATTGCAGAGAAAAATCTTTCACAATGTACCAGAAATTCCTTTTACTCCTCAAAAATTTGGAGGTAAGTTCAAGCCACACCTGACTAATTAAAAGAGGAAACCCACTGCAGTTCGTATCTTGTTTTAAGGACAGCATCACACTGCCTGTCCAGTGTGTTTCAATGTAACAGTGCTAACATTTTAGATTATTTTTAAATTAATCATGCCATGTTTACAACAGGAGTTCAACAAAATCCACTCATTGTGTGGAGACTTTCACAAGTTTTCTGAGCAAAAATATTATCACAAGGTTTATGCTATGTTTACCCAGAAAAGTGGTAATTGCTACATTTTGCAATTAGACTTTAGTACTTTTAGTTAAAAACACAGCAGAAAAGTGAGATTAGGTTTTAAGAAGGGAGGTAATGATGAGGCTAGTATGATGCTTAAATTGGTGGCAGAGATTATTTACTAAATCAACTATCTATGCTCAGGGTTCTTTTTTTTTTCTAAGTAGAGAAATGATTTCTTTCTCCTGACAGGCTCCAGCAAGACTTTAATTTTCCAGCTCGCTCCACTTTGGTGCTTTAACTGGAACTGGTGCACAAACTGGTGAAGGTCATTCCATCACCTGCCAAGCATTTCCTTTTTTTTTTTTTTTTTTTTTTTTTTACAAAGAGCATAACCCAACTTCCAGAATAGTTTTGTGAACCAAACTACAGCCACAAAGATCTCCTACCCCTAACCTCAAGATTTGCACTGTTTACACTGTTAGGTAAAGGTAGTCTTTGAGCCTTCCAGAAATGAAACTGGAATAAGAACATCATCAGATATTGCACTGGCTTAGAAAAACAGACATAAACTAATGTTAGCTTAAGTGTTTGAAAAGCACTTGTTACACACTGACCTAACGCAGAAAAAAGAAGCAGAGACCACTTGAGTTCTTGCTAAAAATACTTTTATCCCCAACTTCTAAACAAAATCTCTTAGATACAAGGAAAAACGCCACCAAACAAGTGGGCTCTTGTGGGCCGTGTGGCTCCTCTATTTAAGGTAAACTCGGTCTCAACAGCCAGACTACTGCAGGGCCTGCACAAAAGATCAAAGCTTCCTGTTAGTAAGTCACAAATAATCCCAGTAAAACATGCTACACTTAGATTGTATCATGCAAAAAACGTCAAATTTTACAACTGGTATGAATATTTCTTAATTGTAATATTGCAGGGTTTAAGGACCCAACTTCCAACCTTTGATATTGTTCAATTTTTCATCAACTCTGATGTCAAAGCTTGTAAAACTCTGAACTCAGAAGGATGTGAGACAGATGAAGATTCACTCTAACTGACCTTATTAAGAAGTTGACTCTCCCTGGTGAATAACTTATGAAGAACAAAGGGGACCTGAGGATAGTTAGACCGAGGCGAACACTGAAAGTGAAGAACCGCTGATACCCAGACAGAAGCAATGGTCAGTCTGT
>NW_006800292.1:513514-583862 GCF_000485575.1 Poecilia formosa | reverse complement strand
GTTGTTTTTTTTGTTGTTTTTTTTGTTTTTTTTCTGGGAATCTAATGTCATATAATTATTATTATTCATGAATTATCAGGTACACAGCCGAAAAAGAGTGAAAAAATGAGTAAAAATAAACTACCAGGCATGTAAACAGATTTGCATATGTCAAGGTGTGCATCCTCTGTTTACCTTCTCATCATCATCATCATCATCATCATAGCAAGCAGTTTCATCGGACCAGTCTCACGCTCCACTCTCTGAAGCTTTACAGTCGTCTGTCTCTGGAGACAGAGGCGGAGAGGGAAAAGATGGAGAATGTCGAGGAAAGAGAGCTGGTGGGTGGAAGGAAAGAGGAGGGAAGGATGTATAAGGGGGAAAAAAATGGGAGCTCCATGTTGGGAGGAAGCACCAGAAGCCTAATTTAGTGAAAGATGAAAATGTACTAAAAACAGGAAAAGTCCAAGACAAATATAAGAAGCATGTGACAGCACAACCCAGCAGATGTATTTACTCCTTCAGGATAATCATGGAGGACACATAAGGGATGGATTGGTTTATAAAGGAGCACAACTGTACATTTTCCCTCATGAAGAACTATTTTAAAATGTGACAGCAAGTGGCCCGGTCAGATGACTGAGCTGGAAGCAGGGAATACAATTCAATCAGCAAGCAGTGAAACAAGGAACCACCTGGATTTCACTAAACAAACTGGTAAAAATAAACACTCCCAATGAGAAATATGATGATAATTAACATATTTTAGCTTGTAGTAACCCTTTAAGCCTTAGCTTTAATACCTACAATAACTAGTGTTTTTGGAATTTCTTGTGTGTACATCTCAAGTGTATATTCCCTTTGTATTTAGTAGAATTATATTAAAACTGTATTGCTGGGGCCACACAATGTTCCAAACCGTAATTATTTCTCCAAGGAGAAAAATACTCAGTTAAAGCTTTGTGATGTATTTGTGCTACACAGATGTAGAAAATGGGAAGGACTCTTTTAATTTGGTTTTACTTCAGTGATTTTGTTGGAAAAACACCTGAGCTGCAGGTTTCCTGTAAGATGTGATAGTTTCAAATGCAACAGAAAATGATTTTATTTGATTCACAAATGTCAAAGAATACAGTGTCAAAGTGCTATTTACATATGTATAATATATATTGACCCAAAACATTAAACTTTCTAGCATTGCATCATCTAATGAACCAACAAAATATATATAATTTTTGGTTTAGATCTTTAGATCACCATTCAGAGCCAAAAAAGATTCCTGTCACTTTGCTAATCAGTTGCTGCATCACAAGTTTCCACTGATAGTTTTCAGTTCTTTTGATTTTGTCTCACCTTAAAATCTGGAGCTAAGAGTGGAAACACTCTTACATTATTGACTAGTAAATGTAAGAGTGTTTTCACTCTTACAATGTTTGAGCAGCGGAGCAGTGGAGTCTTTTATTGGGACTAAACATCTGCGTAGCCCAGAGACAACAGCTTATTAGCGAGGCTAATGGGGTGGAAAAAGCCTTCAGTTTGACAGGAAACATGCATACTGGACTCTAGAGCATTTAAAAAGGATCTTTTTCTCTGATGAGCCGTGACTTAGCCTGTTTGACATTTAATGAGTGCATCATGAAAATGCAAATGGCAGAAAAAGTGAGGCTGCCATCAAACAGAGTGTTTGCTAGAGAAGCCTGTGGAGGCAGTGTGGTGATATGGGGTTGGGTAGGTTGGACAGGTCAATGTTAATAAATGTTATCTTTCCAAAATTGTTCTATCAGCTTATTACGATGCTTCTCTATCACGTAAAACGATGAAGGAGAGTTTCTAAATGTCTCACTACGACTGAGCGAGATGCAGCACCCTCTGTACCTTGTCGCATTCTCCTTCTGTTGTGTTGTTAAAAAAAAGAGAACAGAGACAAAAGCCAGAGCGGTAACACGTTTACCCCCTACTGAATTATATATTCCCCTGGTTGATGTGAACACCTGCTTCTGCAGAAACCAACTGAGACTACTTTGCCTATTAAAGCCAATTAGCATGGGAGCAACGCGTGAAAACTCAGGAGCTGCTTACGAGGTAATTCGTGTGGGATGCAGTTGACAGCAAACTCTCAGTGGAAACAAACTGGGCTCTTGACAACAATTGCACACAAGGGAGACGTTTTTACAGAGTTTAAACATCTCAGCTCTTCCGTCAACAGTTTTCCATTTTGTGCGGTGTGTGAATGCAGACATTTTGGAAACATTGGAGGTAAAATAAGACATTAATGTGTGTAACCACACCACTCACTCATTGATCTGTGAAGAAAGACATGCTATTTGTGGCTGATCATTTAAGACAGAAAAAATAAGCAAACCTACACAGAAAAATTAGGCTGCATCACTGTTGCTAGGGAAAATGAGTTCACCTAAATAGTTTGGATTTGTTTAAATATCACAGCCTGACAGCTGACAGCTCTGTTTTAGCAAGAAGTGAAGCTAAGCTGGTGCACAGAAAGATGCCGGGTATGAGCTGGCTTCGCTATAATGCTCATGTTTAGTGCATAATACCATTGTGGGTGGGCATCACAAGATATTAAATATGACAAAAGTTGCACAGCGGTTTGTATATTTGTATGCATAAGACAAAACAGTGTATTTTATTTACAAAATGTTAATGTTTTCACTATCTGGTCTTCTATCTCAGTCTAAAGCATGCTGATTTGCATTAAAACATGGATGAGTGGTAGTGCAGTTTGTGCGCGTCAGTGATCCGGACTGCATTGTTTATCAGCCTTTATTGTTGCTCTGCTTCAGCAAAGCAGAAAAGATGGAGGCTTATTTAATTACACCGTTTCTGTGTAAGTTGGCATGACTAAATGTATTATTGTTTGCAGTCTTCCAATTAATCTCGCAGCACACTGAAATGCCTCCCACATCTGGAAACTGTGTGGGCAGCTTCTGAAGCAGAACAAATGAAATAGCGAGGCACTTTACTCTTAGGCGCAGTGAGAGGCGTGAACGCAACACCAGAGTCGACGCGCTTCTGTTCATTGACTGGGGCGAGCACTAGGACGGACGTGGACGTCTGACACGTCTGAATGCAAAGACATTTCCTGAGGAAGCTTCAAAACACTGCGTTTCATCTCTTTTATATGTTCACGTAACTAAATTCAGCATGTGTGTGTGTGTGCATTTGTTTGTATTACCTTGTGGGGACCATTTTCTTGACACATGCTGCGTTGTGGGGACCGAAGCCTGGTCCCCACAAGGGGAAGCGCTGTTTTTGGGTCAGGGGTTAGATTTAGGACTAAAGGGGTAAGGTTTAGGCTGTAGAAACAAATGGAAGTCAATGGAAAGTCCCCACAAAGATAGCCACGCAAATGTGTGTGTGCTTGTGTGTAGGTGTGTGTGTGCGTATGTGTGTGGACTGTTGGTGAGAAAACCTGCAGTAGATGTGGAACTGACAGCATGAAATTATGATCAGCAACAAACAGAAGGGTGTAAGTTTGATTTCACCAAAAGCAATCTCTGCTTTTATTGATCATCTGTCAGACTGACAGCCTAAGGAACGCCTAAGAGGAAAAAATCAACAAATCCTGTAAAAACTATTTGTAAACACTCACAGCAACATTTTTTTTTTTTAACTCAGCAGCGTCTTCTATAATGATTATCAGAGGAGGGGGGAGTACCAAGTTATTTACTTTCATTTTATATGCATCAAAAGTATAGAATAAAAGAAAGCTGCCCCTTTTTGTTAAGGTCGTATTAATGAAAAATGCATCCAAACACCACCAGCAGTAAATATATGGGGCCTTGAACATTGTGTAGGATTATCTGCTGCAAATTTATGGGGTTTTTTTTTATAATTTTTTTGATAAACCAAAACAAAGAGGTGAAGTGTATTACTGACAAGTAGGAAACAAATTATGGTGTTTTAGCAGAATAAAGATATATAATTTTGATTTTGATATGTACCATTTTACTCTGGTACATATAAATAAACTCTAGTGCAACCATGTGCCTTCAGAAGTAATCTGCTGACAGTAAAACTATTCGTTGTTCTCTATTAAAGCCAAAAACATGGAAGAAGGTGCCCTGATCAGATGATGCCAAGATATATATTTTTGGCCAACACCCAAACCAGTATTTAACCGTGAACACAACACAGTGGTGACAGCATCATACTGTGGGGACGAGTTTCTTCAGCAGAGACTGTAAACCTGGTCAAAGTTGATGGGAAGACGCATGAAGCTGAATACATGGCAGTTCTTGAAGAAAACTTGTTTCAACACTGGAAAAGACTTTGATCTCGGGGACAACCACCAGGATGACTATTAAAACATAGCCAGAAAGTTTAAGATTAAGGTATTTGTTACAAATGGCCCAGTCAAAGTCCAAATCTAAATCAAATTAAGAATCTGTAGTAAAACTTGAAAGCTTTATGGGGAAGAATATTCAAATTTAAGGTGGCTTGAGAAGGAACTGACTTGGGAGAACGAGGAGCTGAATATGGTTACATTTTCATATTTTTATTTGTAAAAACAAAACATTTTGACAATCATTTATTATTTTCCTTCTACTTCACCATTACGTTCTACTTTGTGTTAGTCTTTAACATAAAATCCCAACAAATGGATTGAAGTTTAGCTGCCATCACTAACAACATAGCTCGATGGATTCAGAGATGTTGCCATGGAGATCATGAACAAAAACTTTTTTTCTGGTGGATGTAGCTGTAAAAAAATCCAACCTGTCTTCCCATTATTGAACATAAGCAGGATAAATAAGTGGTGTTGATGTTTTATACTCGGCTAATGGCTCTGACTCCAAGCACACCGCATTCTGTGCCTCTTCACTCAGACAATTTGGACATCTGCACCAATCCTCCACAAAAAAGCTAACCACCATCCTCTGTACATCATCGAAGGCCATTCTTATCATCATCCAAACCTTAAAAACACTTCATCTCAGTGCAGGGAGCCAAGATTTACATGAGTTTTCCCGGAGCAAGACTTAAAGAGATTGCTCTGAGATGATGACTGGCATGTTGCACGTGTTACAAAATCCTCACTGGACTGAGACTTTTTGTCATTTATTCTCCCTAATAGAAAACCACAGGTTATTGCCCTGAGGCAACACTCAGGCTGCCCAGGCTTACAATTTATGAGCACAAAGTGAAATCAAACAGAATGTCTACGGGGATCCAATTGTTTTTTAACACACTACTGGGGACTGAATTACCACTTTGTGTTGGAGTAGAGGAAATAAAGCGAGGTGGGAAATAAGTGAGTGAGGGACTGAAAGGAGGAGATTTATGTTGAACCTAATCTCCAATGGCATTATTGTTCTCTCAATTAATTCATTGAAAGGCCAAAGATATATTTTTTTCGTCCACATATCTAAAACAAAAATCAAGTTTTCAAATTTTACCTGGAGAGCCAATGAAGTGATAAAAGCAACACAGCATTGAGCTGTGTGAAGCTGACACCCCACCCACGTCAAAAACTTCAGCAAATAGTCTGAATGGTTAGTGCTCCGTTTGTGCAGGTTTGTGCCGTTAAAATTTTCGTTTGTGCAGTTTTGGTTTCTGAGATATTAAAAATTATTTTTTAGGTCATCCAGAGTTCACCATCCCCCCATATCGCTCCAAAACAAACCAAAGTGGGCTACTTCGTTAGTGCTCCGTTTGTGCAGGTTTGTGCAGTTAAAACTGTCGTTTGTGCACCTTCCGTCTTTGAGATATTAAAAGTTATAATTTTGCCGATGACGTCACCATCACCCCATCTTGCTCCAAAACAAACCGAAGTGGGCTACTTCGTTTAAATTCTTCAGATTTTCAGCTGTTGTACAATATGTACCTTCTTTTGTTTTGAACTTCAATAAAGATTTAGAACAAGAAGAAATTTGTCTAATTTCAAGAAATGTTTTAAGATATGCTAGTTGCTTGAGCAAAGTTTTTGCAGAGTAAACTGGAAGTGCGTCACTGGTTCAACAAAGTTCATCCAAGTAATGTACTTAATATTTAGTAAATATATTTTAAATGCAACAATTTTCATTTCATCCTGTTTGACATTAAATGTCCGGTTTACTCTGCAAAAACTTTGCTCAAGCAACTAGCATATTAGCTATGGATTTTTTTATTATTATTTTTACCCGTTTGCTGCATAATCAGCAGAAAGTAAGTCAACAATGTAAATATAATTGTTCAGACCACCTCCGAAACCAAAGCACAGTTGAACAGGTTATACACATTACGTTAGGGTCATGGCTGCATGTCCTTTATTTCAATTATTCTGGAGAGACCGCTATATTCGTGAGAAAACATTGCATTCTTGTTGGTTCTGCAGGAGGCTCCACTTCTGCTTTTCAATGTACGGTTGTATAATTGCTGATCTGTTTCCAGGCATTTTCATGTAAGCGTTGAGTTGGGGCGCAGCTCATTCTGAAAGCTCTAAATTGGCCTGCCCAGATTGAAATCTCATTATCAAAGAATGATATTGGGCAAAAAACATGCAATGAACAGGTTTTGTTTTGTTTTGCCCAAAGATCTATCCTAATCTGTTTAAGGAAGCATAATAGGTCACCTCTAAGAGTTTAGCAGGTGACCTATTATGGATCAACAGTTAAAACCACAAACAGCTCATCCTCAATTTAACCAGCAAAAAGAAGCTACCCTCCACAAACTCCAGCACTGCACTCATCCATGATGGGAAATAAATGGACATCATTTATGCCAGCAGCAATATAATTGCTGCTCTTTTTCCATTTGACTTCGCCAAAAGATAGTGAGAATATGGCTAAGGAGATGAGTCATGTGATAAAAAAGACAGTAGGTTATCATTCTGACAGATGATCTGAAAGAATGAAAAGGCAGAAGGGAAATGTGCTCATGTAGGGAAACCAGATCAAGAAAACATGCACATACAGGAAGCAGCGATTATTAACTCCACCAGCTCAGCTGCTGTTAAAAGTTTTCTGAAATGAAATCTACTTTTGTTCATTCTGACTCTTTGAGTTAAAAAAAAAAAAAAAACTCAACACTCTAGCCTCTGGCAAAATATATTTTTGCTGCCAACTATCTCTGTGAGTCAAGATCTTTGTTAGAACCTGCACCCTTTAAATTGTCCACTGGTCAAGATATTACAAAAGTGCTGGCTTCAGCCAATTTCTGTGATAAATGACCCGTCATCATTTAGGCTGATTAAGCTCCTTGTATGTGTGGCAGTCAGGTGTGCGTCCACAGGGATTTCTTCAGCTTCTTGTTATTTTTCTTCCTCACCTCGTCTCCGAGCCTTCTCAAAGGTGAGGGGAAAATGTGCTGCAGGATAATTGAAGCTGTTTTGCAAGAGCTTATTGGAGATTGTATTTGCGCTCAACAATGCTTGTTGGGGCCAGAAATTGGAAAGAAATAGGATTTATAGCACTAACCCGTCTCGTTACCTGCTTTACGCTGTCAGCTGTCACTGCAGGCCCAGGATAATGCAATATGCAGTACCCAGAGGGCAAGTGTACAGTTTGATTGTGGATCCTCCAAAGGTTGGTGCAGTGTGTGACTGACAGACATCTGCACTGTCTGCAGTTCTCTCTCAGCCAAGTCAAATTGTACGAATCGCTGACAGTAGGGAGATACAGTCAATTATTGTGGGTACGAATAGGACAGAGTTCCTAAACCTGCCTCACTACCAGTTTGTGGAATGAAGAGTACAGTTTTCAAGTCCTTTATGAAAACAGTCTACCTTATAGAGGTGATTAGGATTAAAACAATCTGTTATTGTCTAGCACCAACAACTATTCAAAGTAACTTAAATCACATATTATCCATCCTGAGGCTTGGTTTGAACTTTAGGAAGTTTAAGCAACTCAACGTGTGCATTACAAAGCTGCTAATGAATGTAAACAATTAGCTTTGTAGCTCCACCTCATCAAACCATCCAACAATGTAGGGAACCCAGAAGAAGAAAGGACTGTACGCCACCAAACTGCAGTAAAAGATGTGGCAGCGCTGGTTGGAGAAAGACAGGGCAGGATGGTAGTTTGTCAGGTTGTAGCTTGAATTGATAGAACATCACAATATACTGCATTTAAAAAAAAGGCGTTAAATTCTTAAGAGAAAACTTTTAAGTTATTTAAAAATAGTTTCTGATATCTTCCTTTCTGAGAGAAAGAATAAAAAGGGATATTTGCTCACCCTCCCCACTAGTCCACAAATCCACTAGGAAAATGTAATGACATTAAAGAGAAAACATTGAAACTGCACGACAAAAGAAAACCGCAAGACACCAAAAAATGAACCTTGAGGCCAATTTTGAAAGACAGTTTTGCACCAAATATCTATTACTTTAGCCTTAAGACATGCTTCAGAGCAGCCATTTTCACAGCTGCTTTTAACTGGCCATTATTTGTCTCACTGAATGAGACAGGGAAGAACTGTAGAAATTGGGTTCAGTGCAATGATCGCACTGAACCCAGTGCGATCATTGCATTTACTTTCACCAGTGGGGAAAAAAGAAGTTAAAAACCTGGAACAGAATGATAAAAAAGAAGAGAAGGAAGAAATCATGCTGGCAAGTCACATCGTATTCATGTCACACTGTGACCGTCTAAACGTTTGTGCAAATATGTGTGTTGTCCTCAGAGCAACAGAAAAAGACTCGGTGAAGCTGCTGGTTGAGTCTGGTAAAAGAACGTCGTTTCTCAACAGAAGCTGAAAGGCCACTCACAGAGGAAGAGGTCATGACTGCAAAAACACAGAAATTTGTTTTTGACAGGAAAAAATTACCAAAAAATTTAAATATTTAACATAAAAACAGTGATGACAAATATTTAACCCCTTCAAGTCAATATTTCGTAAATGTAGCTTTGGCAGATACCCCAGCTGTGGACAGATCTAAATCAGGCTGCACATCTGGATGCAGAAGCTCCATTCTTCCTGCTAAGCTGTTCAAGCTGCATAGAGATCAGCTGTGAACAGAATCTTTGAAGTCTGTGGGATTGAGTTCTGGGCTTTGATTAGGCCACTCCAGAACATCAACCTTGTTGTCTCCAAACCATTTCTCTGTAGCTTTAGATGAACGCTTCAGGATGTTTTCTTACTTGTGAGACTACCAGTACCACTTGGCTGGTCCTCTGTTGAATTAGGTCAGTCATTTTAAAAGGAGAGAATATTTATGCAATCACTTTTATTTAAAATACATGTAGTTTAACTTTATTATGTTGCAGAAATCAACTTCCACTTTGATATTAGAGGGGTTTTTTAATTTTCGTTGGTCAAAAAATAAAAATTTTGTTGCTCATGACTGATTTGTAAAAGCAATAAAAAAGTTCAAACAACCAAGGTGGTGGACACTTTTTAAAGGTTCTGTAGCTTTAGTAAACCTAAAAGACCCTTTACCAGCGGTAAAGGGTAACTTTGCTTACTCAAAGTTGCAAACCCAATTTTGAGTAAACAGAATAAAATGATTCATTTAAGTTATTTTTGTTTGTTGTTGAGAATATAAATGTGAACAATGCATAAAAGTGAAATTTTCCTTTACCAAATGCTGCTTTACATATTCTCCTACATAAAGGAGAATATGTAGCTAGCACAGGTTGTTTCTGTGTAATTTTCATTTCAAAAATAAATAAAAAAGCAGTATTTGTTTCTTTTTGCAGCGCTACCAAACCCATATCAACCCAAAAAAAAAAAGAAGTTTGTGTTACCTTTAAAAATGAGAACATTTTCCTTCCTAAATTAAACTGAAATAGCACATATTTTATGAGTCTCTAACATATCAGTGCAGTTCATTTATTATAAACCTTTGAGTGAAAAGAGGTTGATACTTTTAGAGTTGTCCACTTTGACCGGTAATCAAAGAAAAATCGAAATACAAGTCGTAAACATTTCATTTAAATCACAGACCTGGTCATTCAAATTGTTGCATCCAGGATGTCCAAAGGATCATCTGAACTCTACCAAGTTCATGATTTTTATCAACTGCTGATAGTTTTACCCCAAATATTTTAGCTATAAGATATCAAGTAAGGTGATGTAACTTCAGTTCCATTGCTTCTTAATTAAATCAAGAGAAACTGGAATACAAACCAAACAGGTAAAAGTCCATCACCATTTATTTCTCATGGGTGCAAAAATTAAATCTGAACCAGTTTAAAGTCCTCATGATTTCACTTAAAACTTGATAGTGTTTAAGTACAAAGCCAACTTTGCCAGTGAGATGTCAAAGCACTTTTGGATTGCACTGTTAGTTTACAATAAGCTCCTCATACACACCGTGATCGAGATACGAAGGTGTAAAGAGCGCAAATGAAAAAGGGGGTGAATTAAATAAAATAAAAAATAAAAAAAAGAAAGAAAGATACATGTGGCTTTTTGTTTTTCATGGCAGTAATTTATGTATCTGGAGCTGAAAACACTCAAATGATCTCTATGAGAGGTTTTGTGTGTGTAACCTGCTGGAGAACTGTGCAAAGATTTTAAACCGCCCCTAATTTCTGTAAATTATTAAAAACTATGGTAATAAAGTCAACATAGTCAAAAGAAAAAGACCTGGAGAACTTGGAAGCAACGTATAAGGAGATTAGAGGTGATTTAAATGCTGAGCACAGGACAACGCAAACATGCTCTGAGAACGGAAACAAAACGTGATCATTCACATGCTGTCTAATGAGGAACCTTCGTGTGTGAGTGTGTGTGCTCACCCTCTACAACGACATCTGACGCGTGTTTTGTTTTGTTTTGTTTTGTTGGGTTTTTTTTTTGCATGTGTGAACATTTGTGGACTCCCATGCACTTTCTCATAAGCAACACAAACAATGCAGGCACTGAAACAGAGAGCTGATAGTAACAGATTTTTGTTCTTTTCTCAGCTTGTATTTAAAAACAGCCAAGTGTGACTTGTGGTCTTTTTCGGTGAAACATCGTGTGAGACTCCATGTTGTGTTTTTCCTGCCGCGGCTCATTCCCAACAGGCTCGTGTTCACCTTAGTGAGGCGCCGACTCAGACATTGTTGCTGCTGTAACAATCAACTTATTAGCATAATTAAAGCATATATTTCGTTTGCAAGTCCTTCCTTTGAAGCAGTCATAATTCTGTTTCGTTTTTTACTATTTTTTTCTTTTTTTTTTTTATTATTTCTGCAGTGTGAAGTTTATTGCGGGGGTTGCCGTGTCATATGGAGGTGGAGGGGAGTAGTAAGAGTCAAAGAGTCTGCTGCTGTTTCACACGTGGAGGAGTCGGCCAGATAAGCAGAGGCAAGGTAGAGCAGTTTGGTTGTTTGTCGCACGGCTGCTGGGGGTAGCCGATGCATCTATCATCTGGCGTAGTGCTTGATGTAATCTTGAACCTTATTTCGAAAATCCTCCTGAATGGAAAAGAGGGGGGTGGGGGGGACAAGTGGGAAGGATAAGATGAGCGTTATGGAGGACAAAACACTATTGAGATGCTTTTTATTGCCGTATGTGCAACTCTAAAATACAATGAAAAAAACTACTGATGACCTTTAAAATCCTTCACATTGACCTCAAGGCAACCTATTTTGATTTTGTGCGAAGCACAAACAGAAGTAGCACATAACTGAAATGTGAAAGGAAAGCAAGACCAGGTCATTTTTTTTACAAACACAAGTAAATAAATTGCTACTTTGTCTTCTACTTCTCAATCATTTACTGCTTTTTATTAGTTTCTCATAGAACATTCATTAATGTCCGTGGTTCTAATGTGAAACCATGCTATAAGATTTGTTTTTGACAAAATGGTCAGTGGGTATGAACACTTAAAAGACATTGTTTATGGCAGCACATAAACAGTAAGCTACTGGATATCCATAAGCAAAGCAAAAGCAACCACATGTACTATTCCCAGGATAACCAGAGGTGATGTGACTCATAATGAAGTCACAAATTAGTCATATGTATATAAATATATCCTTCTTCAGTGTCACCATACATTTAGTGAGTCATATTTCTTCAGTGGGAAGACGTTAAGACTGTGCAGAAAAGCATCTTTTCAAAGAAAAAAACCCATAAAAAAAACAGCTCACTTAGGGTACATGACATTTTTCTGCAGCAGTAAATTAAATATGCATTAGTTCTGTGGACATTTTTACTCACTTTCTCCACATTTCCCAAAATCTAAAACTAAATATGTCTTTCCTGAATCAGAATGTATGACTTATGTGACCTTTGTTTGTTCTTTGGCTGGGCTACAGACTGCCTAAAGCATAAAATAACATATTTATGATCCTACTGCCATCCAGGGATTCAACAGAACTAAACCAAGTAATCCCCAGGGAAGGTGAAAGGGTGAGTCTTGTTTTCCTTCATGGGGTCAGTCTCAGACTCTGATGACCAGGGACTGAATAACATGAAGTAGGACTCCTATGTCAAGATGAAGAAAATGCCAACCACTTTGATGAGTCAAGACAATTGATAATAATGGTTTGTTTCGTAATTAAATTGAGTGACGCAAACAGCAGTCAGTCTGCTGATGAAGTAAGTAAGTACATCAGGCAGTTTAATATAAAAACACAGTTTGCTGCTTTTCACACTACTGATCAATGACTGCACACACACACCTGCAGCACTAACCACATCATTAAGTTTGGATGACGTGGATGTGGTGGACCTCATCACCAACAAACAACGATGAAACCGACTACAGGTGAGCCAACTGCTCCAATGGTGTGAGGACAACAATCTCTCGCTCACTATCAGGACAACCAAAGGGATTATTGTCAACTTCTTCACAACATCCTGTTGACCTGGTGCTATGGAGACAATGAGCAAAACCACATCATTGGCCAAGAGAGATCAAACATACCTAGAGTGAAGGCTGTCATTTACTATGTCCAAAGTACCGAAATCGTCTGTCACTGACATAGAGCAGTGATGAAAGATGTGACACCTGGCTCTGGTCAAACTATTTCAACATTGGTCTCAGTGTTGGTCACATTCGCCCAGTGTTGTGAGGTGAAATGGTGTGAGACTGATCAGAAGTTTTTGAAGAGTTTTATATGGAAATGTGCTTGGACAACAATGTTGATATTTCCCTTCAGCTAGTCTGTTTCCACTATGTGGATTTTGAAATGAATACTTTTAAGGAACATTTATCTGACGTGGTGATGAATTATGTACATTTGTACTAGGGATGCACAATAAACTGGCATCAACATAGGTATCAGCCAATATTAGTCATTTTTTAATATATTGGTATTGGTCCAATAAATGAAACAGGGTTGATATGAACACCCATTTTTTTTTTGCTTTTTTTTTTTTTTTCCACAAACTGTCAAAACTGTAGTGAAACATACATAGTATTGGTAAATATTGGTTAACAGCCATAACAGCAAAATTAATATTGGATATCAATATCGGCCTGAATTTCTGTCTTGGTGCATCCCCAATTTCTACAGTTCTTCCCTGAATAACTACTATAATAATTTAATCTATTTATCAGGTTGTGAGGAAGCTGAGCATTAACCTTCTTCCTCTGATCACTGCATTGAGATTTTAATCTTATTCTTGCTTTGATTCTATCTTTTTATAGACAGAATTTATATATTTAAATAGAGAGAAAAACTGTATTATGATCTTTGTATGCTTTGCATAAATGGTGAGCTGACAAAGGGAATGATGATTAATATCTGCGATGTGTCTTCTTAGCTGCTGTTCAGAGTTGAAGGTCGCTGTCACAGCATCCCTGAGCCTCAGCTGCCTGTATAGACAGCTCAATTATTTTTTGTTGTTGTCCCATTTGAGTTACTGTACGCCCTGTAAAATCACAGTTTTTCAAGGTGACATATTGCATACTCTGTAGTAATTTTGTAAGTATAGCAGTACTTCAGTTTTTCTGGTTTTTATTAAACACCGTCATTGAACGGATAAAACTGTGACAGAGCAGAATTCACGCTAGCAGCAGAATTTTCCTTGGTCAGATTCCTGCCAATCATGTTTACCATCTCTTTCTAACTCACTCTCTTTTAACTTCATCATACCTTTTTGATATGTATTTCATCTTTTCAACCATGCATACAATCCCACCATTGTATCAGTCTGTTTCTATAGTTCTTTTGACCAATACCTCCCGGGTAAATCTGCTTTAAAGGGAGCTCTTTGCATGACCGCTTTGCCTTGTTCTGTTTTGACATTTTGCTGCCTATCTCTCCTCACACAACAGCTTGCTGTGTTTTCTAGAGACTTTATTGGCTTTGGTTGCTTGTGTCTACATCCCTTCAGCCAAATATTTGGTGAAAGCTCACAGAGAATGCCTTGCAGTCCGTGCGCACGTCATCCTGGATTTGGATCAAAGACCAGAGACTGTTAATTTGAACTACAACAGCTCTCTTGTTAAAGTGCAGCCTTTTATGCAGAACATACAAAAACGGACAAAGCCAAACTAAACTGTTCATTCAGCTGAAGGCAACAGATAAGAAAGAAACTACTCTAAATGGGATCACTGGGCAAGCACGATCAAAGCACAGACATGGTTTAGGGAAGTTAATTAACTTCAACAACAGCCATGACCTTGTGTTAACCTTAAATATGACCCATGCAATTTCATATTTGATAGTATTTTTGGTCACTTTCTCTACATCTCATTGAAAAACGAGTGAATCTGGGGTTTGAATGTTGTGTTTACAATTAACCGTTTTAAGCAAATTAATTATTTAAATTCATTGTAGAAGCAGAAAAGTCTCACCATAAACACCAAGGATAAAATTACAACTTAAGATACTGTGGACTTATCAAACGTAGCTTACCTTGATCCAAAGAAATGTGCAACAAGGTACAATTTTTTGTTTTAAATGTACATAATGTGCATTATGTACATTATACATTCAAGACAACAGACTATTTACAATAACTGAAAATAAAACCATGCAAAAAAGTGCGAATAACAGCAGAAATATTACTTGAAATTAGAGAAACTGCTAATACCAGCCGGGATGTAAACACATATTAAGTTTGTTATAGATTGTAACAGCCACGGAGAGGAAGGATCTCCTATAATGCTCCTTTGTGCACCCAGGATGCAGCAGTCTGTCACTGAAGGAGTCCACCAGTCCAGCAAAACTTCATGCTTGCCGTGGGAGACATTTACAGAATCCTTCTGTCTCCCACTATCTGTACTGGGTTGACTGGGCATCTACTTCCAGTGTGGGCCTTCCCAGTCAGCTAATCTAATCGTTTCATCTCAGCTGTAGAAAAGCTACTAACAGATATCACCATAGAATTTGGCAGATGGCAAATTGCCTTCTTTCTCAAAACGCTTCTTTCCTTAACCTTTTTATATTTTGTCAATATGGGATGAGATGTTTCACATAACCACAGTGCAACACAATTTTCTTCATTTACATGTCTAATACGCCTTTTCTGCATTATTAGTAACTCATCTTTATTTTATATGAGAGAGATTTACCTTGGGGCACAAAAAGATCCACTTAAAATGCAGAAAGTTTCCCTAAAGACTCGCATTTCTTCAGAGGGTTTTAGTGCCTGACCTTCTGATGTAGAAACACTGGAATAAAACAATATATGATTGAGATATTCCACCCCCTGATGGTTTCAAGGTTGGACTAGCAGCACAAAGTCTTTTTGATACAGTATTGTGTAGTTTACATCAGACAGTAGTTTTGCTATTTCACAGTCAATTTCAAGTTTAAACTATTTTCATGGTATAATGGAAAAGTTGTAGCTAACTTTAAAAGAGATTAAATGTGGTTAATCGTATAGTATTTAAGTTTGACTTAAGTCGCTGTTGTGGTAAAAAAAAAAAAAAGAAACAGAAAGAGCTTCAAAAATAAGAAGAAAACAGTGATTTTTCTTTTAGACTGTTTTTGCAGCAGATCGCATCTTTTACCACTAGCAAGAACGAGAATTTCCTCTGAACAGCATCCAAAACCAGAGGGAATAATTTTCAAAATATGCAACGCCTCAACAAAAGACAATTAGGAACAAAAGCCTATTAAAAAACCCCAAATTAGAACAAACCTAATAGAACTACTCCAACATGGTGCCACAGTGAGAAGCTCCTGCATCACAATGTTGATTCATGGCAATAATAGGATTACCGGCAGCTATCTGCCTGGAAAAGTTTTCAATACCTGAATTTAAAAGCAAATTATTATTTTTGTAAAGACGTCACACTCATATTTTGGTGCTATGCAGCATCAGCCTATCAGTCTCTTCTAACCCTCCCTTCTTGTCATCTTTTATACTCGTTATTTCCATTTACTCATCCATCACCCCAGGGCTCTTGGCCATTAAATCACTGCTATTTCTCTGTGCTAATGTTGCTCTCCAACAGGATTTTTCACATTCAAGTGTGCAGCACTGACATCAATGCATCAGTTCCAGTAGTGAGTTAGTCAAGCAGGCAGCGCTGGGCTTCAGAGCGGTCACTGGGGTACGAGTGAGGAAGCGAGAACGTGAGCCTAAACATGTCGGCAAGGGGGAAGAGCAACATATGGAGTTAAAAATGATATGTGGAAACATGGATGTAAACGCTGGACGCCTGCCAGTGACAAAAGATGTCAGCTATTTATGAATCTATCCACAGAGGAGACACATTTCTGCAGAGTATGCTCTTCTACATTTTTTTAATATTTCAAAACTGCGAGAGGAATGTGATTATTATACTTAATGTCTATGTGACTCAGTAAGGTTTTAAAAAAAATGCTAGTGGTGAACTGACTCAGAAGAAACCTGCTGTAAGCAACTGAATCTTTTTGTTCTCCGAGTTTGTAAAGAAAAAAAAAACATCAAATAAAACCCCTGAAGTACCATAAAGTGCATGAATTGATATAACTAAGACTGACAACAATAAAATCCAGGAAGTCAGCTGCAAGTCTGCAAGATGTTTTAAGATATTATTTCCTTACAGTGAACAAAAAAGGAAATCTTTTTGTTTGTTTTTGTTTGTTTTTTTTTACTTTGGCTGAAATGGAGTAGAAAAACACAAGCAGGCATCACTTTATGCATGCTTCAAAACAGAAAAATACTACATTACACTATGTTTCTCAATTCAGAATATTTTAATATCACACCAGTCATTATGCTGCCAATAATTAATTCTACTCCTGCACAAAACTAAGTAAAAACTTCATTTAATTTGATATTAAAAACACAAATACAGTTAGATTTCTTTTGCACACTGAGTATTCTACATTTGGTTTTATGAATACTCACCCTTAAAAACATTATGCAAAAAAACAAATGATGTACATGTCTCCTGCATAAAATAAATCCACATGAACTGATTGTCAGTTTCTTAAAGGAGTGGGCCACTACTCCCAGGAATAGACAAAAACCTAGCTGAATTAAGGAAAAAGCAATCGGTGCAATACAAAGAAACAGGTATATACGTATCAGCCTTTGTTTGTAATATACAAATATTTGCTTTATAGTTGGTTAAAGTAACTTTCACTGATGCAGTTCAAACTTGTGTTGCTGGACAAGCCCTATTTGACTCTTACAGCTAACGACGCAGAGTGTGCATTATTCCTTCATTATCAGATCTAAGTGGGAGATCTGGTACGCGTACTGGCTAATTAGCTGCTAATGACAATCTAATGACATAAACTGATTCACAGAGGAAGTTGGCTTTGAATATTATCTGTAGAAATACAAAAGTCATGAAAAAGTCAAATCTGGAATGAGGACTGCAGGTTGTCCTTCAGTTCAGGGGTCAGTGATCTGCTTTAACACCCAGTTTAAATAAATCTTTAATATAAAAATTAGTTCTACAAAAATGCTATGTTAATGATACAGATTCCCTGAAAATCAACTTTCAAAAGTGTTTGTAATGTTTTAAAATGTGAAAGAAAGGCTTCAGTCGATTTGAAAAAAAAAAAAAAAAGTGTCGTTTCATTCCTGGCTTTCTCAGCTACAAAAAGGACATCACGTCCCAACTTTAACAATCCTTTAAATGACTTCCTGTACTTCTGGGAAACTGCTTACACCTCATGTACATCAGAGATGTTGGCTCTGCAACACTTTGTGAACTCAGTTGTAAACCTTTATTTATGACAGACGTCAAGACACAATCAGATTAAGCAACTTTTTTCTTCTCCGTTATGAGGGGAAACTGTTTGCAAGGTGAGCCGACAGCAACGAAAAGTGAAAATGTCAAACATCATGCTTGACTTTGACACAATTAGGACTCCATACATGCATTTTTTAGTTCAGGTAACAAAGTAGTACAATGAAAAACATTGTCCTAAACTGACATTTACATGCCCACAAACTAAAGCATCAAAGCAAAAGTGGGAGAAAACAAAGAGATGATCTAATTATAACATCACACAAATTCAATTAGAACGATCAGTGAAATAACCCATTTAATGTCATCACATAAGCAACACATTCGCCTTTGCTTTGTTTCAAAGTTTCTTTCAGAGGAAAAGTGGTTGATGCACTAACAAAACTTTCTTTTCTCTGGACCATTTCACTAACAGCAGATTGTTATGCTCATCCAGAATTATGTACAGGTTTTCAAAATGCATGAGGCAGATCACAGACATTTGGAGGAAAATTAAACCTTATGAATGCAAACACTCGCTTTCCAAATGAGAATAAAGCTCAACTAGAGCCCCCAAGATGCTACATTTACCTGAAGCAGACACAACAATCAAGAGTGACTTAAAGGCAGAATATAACTTACAAAATGGTGGATTTGAGCTTTTTTTTCACATTTGGATTCATACTAGAATATTTTTTTATACAAAAAACACATTTTTCATTACACTTATTACTGAAAAGCAGTGAATCAAAAATTTAATTAGAACATCTGTCCAGGGTTTTTGAAAACTAACAACTAACTTGTGATAGCAAGAATTTTAGTTAATTTCACATTATTCAGTCATATTTGGGGCAGAATTATGAAACTCTGGGCTTCAAAATTAGAAAGAAGCTGAACAAAACAATGCTCCAAATGTGGTTCAATTGACTGCAGACGTCTAAGCTTTTCCCAGCTGAATTTATAAACACTGTTTGCAGTTCAGTTTATAAAAAGTGTCCGCTGTTTTATTAATGATTGTTCTTAATTATAAATCCTTCTTGAAATGTTGCACCCTACTCCTCCAGCACTATTAATCGGGTGGCCACAAATACTAACTGTAGTCTAAGGCAGCCTTTACAAATTTGACAGGGAATAATAATGTGTCTGCTTGCATTTTTAAAAAGAAAAATATGTTGATTTTTGTAGATAAACAGTCTGCAAGCACCGCAAAGTCTAAGGGAACCTCAGAATAAAACCGAGTAAGGTTTTAATAATTAATGGAGGAGAGCAGTTTGGTGACAGATTTTTTTTATAGAACCAGTTAGGAACTGGTTCTGCACTAGCTCTGATCTGACACTGAAATCATTTCTATTAATCAGACTGATTTATGCATAATGAAACCAAATATTTATCCTTTCAACACAATTACGTCAGAGAAATGTATTAGACCTCAGGATAAAAGTTGCCCAGTGATAAATAATATCTGATAATGTGTAAATGCAAGGGCTGAACACACCAAAGAGTTTTATTCACTGCCACCATATGTAAAATACAAAGAGAGTCATTAGGTGACCAGTTCAAATGACTGTATTTGAAGGCGATATCAAACAGTGGCTATTATGATGTACATTTGCGACTTTTTCAGGTTTTCTTTTAAACTTAAATACAGTATTGAGTGAAATAACAATAACAAATTCATGTTTGTTTTTTAACTGAACAGATAACTATTGGTATAAGAAACAGCCATTTTTGTACCAGCTGAATAAATGCATTCTAATAAAATGCTGCGGTTTTCTCAAGTAAAGGTGAAAACAGCAGAATGCATTCAAGCGCTTTTCACACATCTTCAACAGGGGTGCCAATTATTGTGGAGGGTGCTGTGTCTGCAGAAAACAAAAGCAATAATAAGATCTGTTGTTATGCTGCAGTTGGGTTTAGACCTCTCAAACACACATTACCCCATGAAACTGCAGGAGAGAAAAAAGTGAGAGAGCACACAAATCTAACTAAAGACTCAATTATCTGTGAAATATGTTAAAACTAAGTCTGGTTTACCTGCAGACACATATTTGAGCATTTGACTTGCCCCCACAGTGCAGAAACAGTCTTATCAGTGGTTTGTCAAAGACAGATCATTTGTAATGTACTTTCATAGGATAGAATAATCCACTGAAACTTGGCCAGATGTTGTTGAGTTACAAAGAGTTAAAGACTGCATACCCAATAAGTGAGCTCTGTTTTTGTTTACACACTGAGACAAAGAGGATCAATGTGTTCTACCTTTGGTACCCTAATGAGGGTCTACACAGGCCCACAGAGTTTTGAGCTGGCAGGAGGAAAGCTGATGAGGGGAACAGAGCTCCAATCAGGATGGAGTAAATGGATTGTGTGTCAGCGTGCTTGACATGACTAAATCTTGATGAAAAGCTAAGCCACACGAGATAACTGATGAGGGTAGAGACCAGGAGAGGTGGTCTCAGCAAACGATCGGTATAATTAGTGGAAATGTGCAGATTTTATCAGGAAAGGAGAAAGTGAACTGTGGTGCTGAGGCAGTTACAGATTCTCCAAGGTGTTACACTTGAACAGAAGGTGAACAGATGCTCCATATCAAAGCAAAAAGCTTCTCCAATCCTTGTGTTGCAAGTACCAATGTGTACTTTTCATTAGGGTGAGGATAGTATGAGACTTCTTCACCTGTTTCAGGTTTTACGGCCATTTTTGTATAAATGTTATATCTATAGGTATTGATAAGCTCTGCCTGTACCATTGTTCACTTCTACTTGATTTATGTTGTTAAAATAGGACTAGCAAGATCAGCTAAGCAACAAAGTTACACACTTGTATAATGGTGTTGGGTGCTTGAATGTCAGAGACCAACCTCCAGCCGGTTATTTCTTTTGAAAGGTGTAGAAAATGTCTCTAAGCACAACCTTACTACGGTACTTTTAGACACTGGATAATTGACCGGAACGTAAAAGATAAATGGGTGTAGTGATTGACTCAGATCTGAACCTTCAGAGACACAGAAGACAATTAAAAATCAATTAAAATCAGCCTTCTGATTATATAGATTATCTTTAGGGCTAAAGGACTAATATCCCAACTAGATCTAGAGAAACTCATACATGCGTTTATGTTTAGTCACACTGAATACTGCAACATTGTCTTCACAGGTTTGCTTTTGTTAGTTTCTAAATTGTTGAAAGGCTTAGCAACAAAAGACATTAAAGATCTGTTCTGGGGATGCAGGATCTCCTTTTAGGCCAAGTCCATGCTGTCTGTCACCAAATTTTAGCTTAAAATCTGGCCAATCAGAACAATCAGAAGAGTTATTACAAACACCTGGCAAATACGTCCTTTAAACACAGACAGCAAACACAATTTTCCTCTGAGAGCAAACAGATGGGAGGAGAATAGGAGGCAAATGGGTCTGCAAATAAATGGAAATGCCCACAATCAGAGCTATACGCTCTCAATCCATAAATGTGCTGTTGAGACTGCTTAACACCTTCCTCTGGGTCTTTGGGAGTAATGTGATGCCATTGTATTTGCATCACTTAAATTTTGTGCTTTCTAGTCTTTATGTATTACAGAGTGGATACCACAAATGCCATTTATAGCTATCAATGTGCAATTAGTGGTTTTGTGACAGACATATATTATTAAGATTATCTAATAAAATATAATCAAATGAACGGTTTGAATTTTTCAAAATGTTCCATTTAAGATGATGCTACTGCAAGAAAACACTCCTTTACAGAAACGAATTGATGTGTTGAAGCTGGAGGGCAAATCAACTGCAGGCAGAAAATATACAACTTATAAAATAATGTCTTTTTAGTTTGCTGTTGACAGCATATATAATATAGTGGTCAATTTTTAGGCAGTGTAGGTGTCAAAAGAGGAAGAAAAATCCACTTTTATTAAAATCGGAGATACCCAAAGAAAATACTTCCACAGCAATAAATAAATAAATAAATAAATAAATAAATAAATAAATAAATAAATAAATAAACAAACAAATAAATAAATGAATAAATAAATAAATAAATAAATATCTTAGTCTTAGATTCTGGGTGCCAGGAAACCAGATGGCAATCTGTCTGTTGAAATGCCCTATTTATTTAAATACTGGGCTAAGGTAATTGGTAAAAAGGACTTCAAATGTCAGTGTGTTTGCTTTTTAAAGTGCTCTTACAAAGCATCAAACAGAAATGTTTGCAAGGACAAACATAGTCTTCTCTCTGTCTGGCCTTGATTTAGTTTTAAAATAGACTAAAAATGTCCGGGATATTGAGAAATAGGAATTTATATATTTATTATAGTACTCAAACTAGTTGTCAGAAACTGAAGTCGGTAACAAACTGCACACTACATTCAGCCTCAGAGAGTGCTACCTTTCAGCCACTTTAACCGGTAATGTATTCAGAGAGCAGCCAGAGGAGTAGCACCACTTTAAAAACTCCAACACACAAAAGCAAATCCATCTACATATAAAAGAATTCACACACACACACACACACACACACACACACACACACACCTCCCACACCTCTATCCGCTCACTCCTGAAGTTGATTATGGCACACTGTGACTCAGCGGGAGGGGGGTCATGGTTGAACAACTTCATGTTTTCAGCTGTTGTGACTTCATAGAAGAGCAACAGGACGGTGAAGTAGCTCTAAATATGCTGAAAATAGATTTACGTAATGCATTAAAAGAGGTTTGTTTTTAACGCTTCCATCGATCATCTTCAGATGAGCTCAGTTGTCGTAACGCCGGTAGCTTCTGCTAACAGAACAGACTTCAGATGTTTACACAAGACTTAGTCCAACACTGCATCTTTTCTGCTGCGTCACAGCACATCAGACTCTGGTGGAAACAGAGAACGGAAATAGAAATGTAAGGTGCTGAGACACCATCCAGCAGGAGGCAGAGCACTGCAAAGCGTGTGGTGTCTGCTTCACTGCAGACCATCACTGAAGTCATATGTAAGCCCCTAATGAACCTCCTGCTGTAGCAACCTGGTCCACCGACCAGCACCATTAGTATTACTGATAACATGCAGAGAACTGGGATTTTAGAACTGAACTGTGAGCATGAACCACATGTTTACTAGTTCTTATGTTGCATAAAATGGACAAATCCAGCATGATAACATCCAACACTGACAAATACTTGTCTGAGAGTAACCTAATGTTTTATCAATGTAAAAATAATCTTTTAACTTGAAGGGTCCAGAAGGTTTGAAAAAAGTATGGATATTTTGACCCCATTTGATCTGGTTGTTTCATATCTGACAAAGTCTAAATCTACAAAATTGTGAAGATGCAAAAATAACCTCATTATTCCTCTGATCAGTAGTAAAGAAATTAGCCGCTATGGTTAATAATAAAGCAAGTACAGTAAAAAAACATAACACTTCATTCATGTGCTAAAAAAATTGTGTTAATTAAAAAGATTTTGTTGACAAGGACAGCCAAAAACTAGTCAGAAACTATAGCATACTATTGCAGTTCATCATCAAAGACAAAATTATGCAAATTTCTAAAAAGAAATATGGCTTTAGCATCAGCGGCAATATAATGAAATGAAATAAAGTTTAGAATTGTAGGTAACTTTTGCCCTTCATTTCTTGGCTACATTAGCCAAGCTTCGTTAAGGTTTATGACTATTTATCTGTGTAAACTCTCTTCACTTACACCTTCAGCTGTTGCCTGACTCAGTAGAGTCAGGCAACAGCTTGACTCTACTGTTGTAGAGTCAAGCAACAGAGTCTGACTGTGGAAAACAGGAGCTCAGATCTTAACACTGACAGTGCAAAAATCCCACCTGTTGTTTTTTTAAAGCCATTTGAACTGTGAATTTATGGTTACAGACTTTACAATATTATTTTTACAATTGCCACATGACAAATCCTGGCTCCCTCAGTAACAAACAAACAAACTGGGATTTATTTTTGATTGTGTAAGAATAACGATCTCATAAATGTAAGATAGTAAGTAGGTCTTTTTGGATGATATGACATTACCCCATAAAACCTTCATAACCTTTGAACCTTTTTCTCACAACAAACTTCTTTTTATTGGTCTCATGAAAACTGAAATTAAAAACTAAGTCCACAGTTGTAAATTGGAAAGAATAGCAATCATGCTTTTCACATTTTTTCCAAGTAAACTAGTGAGAAGTGTGACATGTAACCAAGTTCAGCCCCTTTACCTCTGATACCAAAACGTTTATAAAAAGGGATATCAATACTTTTGCAAAAAAGACTACTGCTAATTTGTGCATTGATTACACATCCTTCTCTTGCTTGAATCAGATTGTTTTTTTAATGCACTGTAAAATTTAGAGCAGAGGGAAAGAAAGGATTTAATTAATCCTGAAGAATAGTTTCAAGATGGTTTCACAGCGCAAAGCTTCAACACCATTACGCTGAATTAAGCTGATCAGAATGCGCTTACACTTCCCACAGCAGTAAAGGGTGCAAGATCCAGGGATCTGCTTTAACATGATTATTTGATTTGCAAACTGAACCTCCTGTCGTCTACTGTAGAGGTACCAAATTTAGCAGCAGTGCGCGGCCAAGTGCCTTCCTGTGAACACAGCCTTGGCGTGTCCACAGTCACTGTGTTCCCAGAAAGGCAGCTTCAGCCCACTAGACCAAACTAAAGCACTTCTATTATCACATTACACCTCCTACAACAGCAACTAAATCCCATGGTGTTTCAGAAAAAGCTGCAGCAGGAAGTGTCGCAGCTGCACGGTGATGATCTGGTTTAAACAGATTTTTATGCAGGGTGTTCACACAAGCAGATGTAAAATTTATTTAAAAAGACTGCAGGCGATTCTCAGAAATTATGCAGAAGTGAATTAAATGCATTTAAAAGTCCACAATCCTTGCTTGCAGCATCTCCTAATGTGATGATGAAAAGAGACCTAAATTCATCCTGACTGTACTTCACCTTGTCTCTCAGATGATGTTCTGCTGCGTCGATGTTCAGTGGGTCATCAAAGTTCAGCAGGTCCTGCAGAAGAGGTAAATTGAGGGAAGGCCCGATTAAAAATAACCACAATAATAATAATAAAAAAAGGGTCAGAGCAGAGATGGTGAGTCAAACATTGAAAAACATTCATCACTTCTAAACTATTTGTGCCTAGAGGCTGTTCAATGTTCTGTCATTTTATTAGCATACTTTCAGGACTCAGCTCTTCATTCTGTGGGTCAAATGTTGTTAATTAGGAAAAGCTGTCGTGGGAAATAAAATCCACTTCAACACCACCAACTGTGTGTAATGTCACCGCAGCGCCTGTCACTGCGACAAACAGTTTAATAACACAGTCGCCTTAGCGACGCCACACACAACAAGAGAGGCAGGCGTGCTATTAAAGAGATAAAAACAGAGGACGGCCTGGGAGGTTATTTCCTAATAAAGCGGTAAGATCACCATTATCACCATGAACACAGTGCTAACCTCAGGGTAAGAACAGATATTTTCAACAAAGAATCAATAAAAAGTCTATTTGGTAATGCTTGATTTATTATGTAGCATATTTTCAGGTAGTTTTTATGTCGCCTTTTGAATTTTTCCATTCTTTCATCACCAAGGTATATTTTTAAAAGGTTAATTGTAGCAGTAATGTTCCTTTTATCATTTTCTTTTCACGAGAAACATAAAGTATAACTGCGTACCCTAAGGAGAGGTGGCAGTAGCGAGCTTCCTGAGCCGGCTGGCGTCTCCAAAACGTGACTTGCACTCAAATTTTCCCGCTTCGACCTCGAAGTTACATCAAAGTGTTCTTCATAACGAGATACATGATTTCCCCCAAGTCAGAATTTATGGTCTCAGTACATCTTTAAAGAGGGATTAACAGTGACCTTGTTTATTTGGATCTGGATTTAGAATAATTCCATTTAAATACATTGAGAAACTTTGGCAGTGAAGATTTACTGAGGTCAAAAAATATTCTGTGACTCAATATTTGGAGTAATCCATTTTAACACTTCTTCAGTGGCCTGTTTGGGGGGCATTTAGCAGAAACTACAGCATTATGTTTGACTTTTGCCACTGATGGTTGAAATTAGAGTTAAATGTGTCAATTTTACCCTCAAAAAAAGTAAACGTTTTACTTACAGTAAACAAGGAGTTCAATCCCCAGACCACATCCTAGAAAAGACAAAAGAAATGATTTGCATTAAAATGTGTGCTTACTCTTATAAAACTTAAATGTTACAAATGTAAAGTTAAATTAACATTTATGTACTTTTAGTTCTAATTTCTACCACTAGGTTTACAACTAAGACAGCACAATAAAAAATAAAATAAAAAAACTTACTAATTATCATGAGAACAATATTGACTGCAACCAACCCACATTTTCCTCACTTTCCTCTTCTCTATCCTGATAATGGCAGTCATCACAATTCCTCTTGAGCTCAATAAACTCTATTTAAAGTGTGGGTAACATGGGTAATGTCAGTTAATCTCACAAAAGACAACAGTGCATTCAGGAATTCACAGACTAAATAAATAGTGGTGCGCTACTGTGTGCTGTTTGGATTTAAGACCTGAAAGTCAGAACTGGAAATAAGCAGTTTAATAATAATGGAAGCCATATTGGACTTTGTGGTCAAAATTGTTGATTATAAATCGATTTAAAAATTGGAGATGCATTATAATAGATTTTCTTACTAGGGACTCAGTTAATCTTACATCCATGAGCAAATGGAGACACAATAAAGCCTGTTGAGCATAATCAGCTTTTGAAAACATGTTTACCTTGATTAGCTAAAGCCTGCTAATTAACACTGCATGCTGTAGGAGCAATTAAGACAAGCTGTCTATGTTGATAGGGATTATCTACAGATGTTAGTTGTGCCAAAGAAGAGTCCAGTTACACATTGTTTTTCAAAAGGCTAAGTTTCATTAATATGCAGCACAAGTAAAGCAGTAACCTTCAGAGGGGTCTCTTCAACCGCTCGCTTAAAATAAAACATCATCTTGTCCATTTCTGTTATTAAATGACCCACAGGTCCTGTGGGTTCTGGCTTGTTTTTCAAGTTAGCAGCAACTACAGGTGGCAGGACTTAAACACAGAACAACAAAAACAGCTTTTTCATTTCCCTTTTAGCTTTTATTATCCTGACATTTCTATTTGCAGAGACAGTTCAGACAGATGCAATTAATTTCCCAGCATTGATCAAAAATGAAAATAAAGACAAACAGAAAAAGAATATCCTCCAGTTTTGCTTCAATACAAAGTAGCTCATTTTTAATTGACAATTACTTTTAATGTTTAGAAGCTTTTTCAAGTCACTTCTCATTCATTCCAGATTGATTAACTCCATTTATATTCTAAGAAGGAGCAATGATTCTTGAATGGTTTCAGCTTTAGAAGAGTCGTTCTGAACATCTGTTTTGGGCTGTCAATAATGGAAATTTTCCGCAGTTATTCTGGGGAAAATTTCATGTTAAATGAGATGGATGTTTTTTTGTTTGTTTGTTTTGTTTTGTTTTGTTTTTAAATCATGTATGCATTCATGCACACTGAGCAAACATATTTCAATAGCAAAACAAAAAAAGTGTCTATGCTACACAATGAATATTTTCACACCAAGGTTTTCTAAATTATTCACAAAACTTTCAAAAAATATGAAGTAAACATGAAGAAATATTTTTGGTAATTTTTATCTTTAAGTGATTTAAAAATTACACTTTTCTGACTCTTCTCAAGTATTCTGGATAAACAAATCATTTTGCAATCCTCAAATATTTCTCATTTTCTCTCAAAAACGTATACTTGCTTGTCGATGGATGTGTGCAGACACCAGTTAATTTTACTGGCTACACTGGTGCACACTGCTTTCCAGAGATTGGTTAGATAAAATACTACATGGAAGTTGCTGATATTAGACTGAAACAAGCTCTCAATTTTGTTTGAACTCAGTTTATCTATTGGTATTAAAAATAACTAAAGTTACTAAGCAGCAGAAAACTATCTAGAGCTGGCTCTAAACAGATTATTTAAATCCTGCTGAAATCATAAACATCTCCTCACCAGGACTTTTGTGCACAAAGCAATCAATCAGAATGAGAATAAAAACATTACAGGGTCAAAAGAAAAGCTTCATAACAACCCATGATATCTCATTAAAGCTCCCTCTTCAATCTGAGCTCAAACTCTTTTTTTAATAAAACAAGTTTTATTTATAATAAAAATAGTTTAAACTACATTTTTATTGCCAAATGTTACATTTGTATGTCACAAAATAAAATCATGTAGTAAACCAGGATCAAGTTCTCCAAACCTATAAAATTTATCAAATGTTTTCTGTTTCTGAGTATATATTTTTCACACCAGTTTTGTCAGTTTTATAACTTAAAAAAATGAATAAGACAAGCAGAATGAGCTCAGATTAAAGAGCATTCGATGTGCAATATGCATATCGTAAGAAGGAAAAGAAGCTTGTGCTTCATGTGTGGGTTCCAGTGGTGATCAGAGAACAGGGACAAACCACCCACTCAACACACATTCTGCTTAGCAGCTTTTGCACCTTTGTTTTTTGCATTTTTCCCACATATTTTTGTGCACGCTCTGACACTGGGTGACACACCTGAACTCAAGCTCAACCGCTCACACGCCTATGACCACATCCACACCTACCTTTGACTAAACACAGGAGCGTTTTTCCAGAATAACAACAGCTGACAGAAGAGGCAACACGTGTGTTGCTGATGTCTAAATAACTTTATCAGTCTCTTGGTTGTGTATTAAAAGGTTTTGACTCAAATTTATTTACACTGTTACTGATGGCTGGGACCATTTGTCAGAATAACAGGCTGAACCAGCACAAGTATTCTCACATTATCATCCGTCCAGCCCTGTGCTGTACAGTGAGCGTACAGCTTTTAGTTTTTGCTAAATGAATTATAGACAAAAATCTCAAATTTTCCATTTGCTGTACATTTTCAAGCAGTGTTTTTGATTTTAAAGAAAAAAAGGAGAAACCAAAATCACACTGCGCTCATTTTAGAGAGAAGCTTGTTTAGTTTTTTCTAACTGTACTGTCATCTAACTGAGGCTTAGAGTATTTCTGGGATTTTTTTTTTTTTTTTTTTTTTTTTTCTTTGAAAGATCCTACGCATGTCAGTTAAAAGACGTGTGCAATTTCTGACAAAACCATTCTTCATGTTGAATTAAGTTGTGTTACACAAGGAAAAACATAATATGGGTGTACATAGTGAATTCAAATAAGAGGTATAGAAATACTTTTATGGAAACTTTAAACTGGGTAATTTTCACATATCTGGCATTATAAACAGTCAGTTCATCTAAAACCTTAATTCAGGTGATATTGGATGTGAAATATAAAGATGTTCATCAAAACTGTGAATACTCTCAGCTTTATTTTCCAAAGCCTATGACGCTTAGGGAATGTGGTATTATTGGGTTACTTTTAGTGCCAAGGTAAAGGATCACTCTGAAATATTTGAGTAACATTTGTTTATTCACAAGTTTCTTCAAAATAACCAAAATAAATTGAGCTTTGGATGCTGAAACACCTCGGCACAATGCTAATTGACAAGTTACTGGAAGGCATTTGCAAAGCAGCCAATCCAGGAGCACCGTTCATTTTCCTCGGCTAAATCCCCAGGAGTAGAGATAAAGATTGTGGATGTTAGCTTCTGTGATAGTGCTAAAATTGTTTCCACTGTGCATATTAATGCATATTAAAGTATGTTTGGTGGGTGAACTATTAAAATAGGCAGTTACAAGAGTTTTTAGAGGGGGTCTCAAGTTTCAGCTTTTCGTGGATGGCTGTAGTCCCTAAACCCCATAACACTGGGGGTCCACTGTATCCAAGTCCCAAAGGGTTGAGAAATATCCATCACAATTAGAGCTAGTAGGAAAAAAACGAATGCCTGTTCAAATAAACATGAAGTAAAAGCAGTTGCAGTTCATTATAGTCCCCTTGTGAATTCTGGTGACCTTTCAATCCCAGAGGCTCTAATGGAAGATAAGACAAGGGGGAAACAGATGGCTGAAAACACAGCAGAACCTGTAAATGTGAAGATATTTGAACTGAGTAGCAAGAATAGTTTCATGTAGACTAAAGTGAAACAAATATACAATGTCACAGCTAAACTATTATGCTTAAATATAATACCAATCAATTTAGCAAGAGATAATCTTTCAAAACTATTGTTATTGTTGACAATTATTTTATGCACTTGATATATTCAACATTTTAAACAATAGAAAACTCAAGAGACAGTTGTTTTGTCCAGAACTATAAGAAAAGTGAGGACAAAACAGTGAAAAACTCCCAAATCATAAACTCTAAAATTTTGACAAAAACAGTTACTTTAGCGGTCGTCATAGTTTGTATTCAAGGAGAAAACCAGCGCAGATACTGAGGAGAATGTTGATCTAGTCTTGGGTCTCTTTGGAGAAAAGCAGCCAGTTTTAGCATGGAGGGCAGAGCTCCTTCCTTGTATAATAAAGTTTAAAGTCGTAGTTCCTATCAGAGGTAATTTTCGTCAAATCCTAAGTGAGGATCGAAGAGAGTGTCCTTGCTTTAAACCTCTTTTACTTTTCTTTAACGGCTTGAAAAGGACAGTTTGACTGAACAGTAAACTTGAAAACTCAGCGAACTCTTTTAAATGCAAGTGAAAAAGTTTCCATTTTTCAGTTTACCTTAAACAACCCAGTGATGAGGTCGGAACGGATCCATAGAAAGCGTCATGCCTTAACTTTCTACTAAATATCAAAAATAGCAGTTTAGCAAAGCCACAGTGGCTCATTATATAAGAGGTGACACTGTCAACAGCATCGTTTCTGGTGTTCCAGATAGCAATGCCATAATTACAACAAATATTTAGTCAATGCGGCAAGGGACCTAGCTCTCAAAGCTAAATGGCCTCCTCTGTTTCATCCTCTGAACATAAAAAAACCTTACAAGAGAAGGTGATCTGAAGGTCACTGTAGACAGAAACCCAAATTAAAAGGTGAGCTTTTAATTTGAAAGTTCACCTCAAAATTGAGACAAATGAAAATGTTTTCAAAGCAAAAAATCTAAATATCCTGAGCCTGTTGTGAACTTTAACAATACTTTACAGTCAATCTCAAAAGTCAACACAACCCTTTTAAAATACCAGCATTTTTTGACTTGCAATAAATAAGACAACAATAAATAATAGAATATAAATTAATATATTTTTACCTTAAAAGTGACATTTGTCCTGTATAATTCAACTGACAAACGCACTCAATGTGGAAGGAAAATAATGCTTGGTTTATTTCAGTTTTGGTTTATTTGTATTTAGCCTCCTTCATTCTGCTAGACCAAGACAGCTACAACAGAACGGCTTCTGTAAATCTGTACATCAGAATGGTTCATACTCGTTTCTAATACAGATATTAATGCTACCAGTTTTCAGAAACTCTTCAAATTCTTTAAGATACGCAATTTATAACCACAATAAACGCATTTTACCTTTAACGTTCTAGTTGGTGCCCAACCTGTGCCGTCAATTGAATGTTCTCTCAATAAGCTGCAGAAAAAAGAGACAATGCAGGTCACTCTATTCTCTGTTTTCTAACTGTATTAGGAATATCAATCAATTCCTGCTGGTGCTCAAACCAATTATGAAGGGACAAATTCCCTTAGAAAACTACAATTACAGCACCAGTAAAGTAATTTCCTTTTTTTAATAGGAGAAAATGAGTTAGGACCTCTCTACAGAATACCAATTAAAACAGCCTAAACTATAAGGAAAAAAGTGACAGAATGGTAAAAAGCCATAGAGGAATACCTCAAACAGATCTCTCCATTTTCTGTGATATTCGGATGCCATATTCTGGTCAGACATCTGACTTTAGGAGGCTGGAAAAAAATACAGAAAAAGCAAGAAATTAAAAGTTTATTAGGCCTTTGACTATATGGTTTATGGAGGACATAATGTGTTATAACAGCAGTATTTCAATGGAAGATTTGTCACTGGTCACAATCACACAGCAACAATTTCATATCAGTATTTGGCATGAACAACATCGCCTAAAGGTGGTCTGGATAATCTAATACCACCTCTGGATTGTGGAATAGAGTCTCCAGGGATTCGGTTCCCAACCAGCAGAAACCAGCTGATTTTTATCTGGAAAGTTAAACACAGGCTCTTTGTTGTGCTCTTTGAGCCTTCTTCAACATATTGTTCCTCAGGATCTTCCATTGAGAGAAAGTCTTAGCATAGGGGGGAGTTTTAGCCATGTGTGGGTGTGCAACTGGTCACTAAATATATTTAAATCTGTGTCAAAATTTCATTAATTCATGCACATTTCCCTGTGACCAAAATTTGGTTTCAGTGACATTAGCCTTTTGTCTCTATTGCCTGGTTAACTTCTGGATCACTTTAGGTTCATTTCTAAACAGAGAAAGAGAAAGATGCTAAACAAGTTTAAAATAAACTCTCAATAGTGGAAAGTATGGAGCAAAGTAAGTAGGAAGTAAAGAGCAAAGTGTGACCTCTGGAAAAGCAGCGAAAAGAGGTTTATATTGATCGTCTGCATTCACCACAGCCTCACTGCACCAATTTACTATTTTTATAAGTCCTGACCTGGCATTCTAGGCCAGCAGTTCCAGGGGTTTTGCTCTTCTTCCAATATTACTCAGACAAGAGATGTGAGTTCATCTGGGTTGTGTTTTCACTTAAATACAGTATTGTAAGTATGCTGTTAGAATGTCAGCATGTTAATGGTTTTAGCTGGTATTTCTTTTCAGATTTCTATTAAAATCAAGTATGACAGGAATAATTATTTAATATATGATCATTACAATTTGCGATGTCATTTCTATGTTCTTGCACCAAACAAAGATGTACTTAGATAAGCATTAAAATGTAAGAGTGAATATAAATAATTCTCTTAGAGAAAAGCAGAAACCTTTCCACAACGTATGTAATATTGGGATTTTTGACTTTGGAAGTAATCAAGTGTTTACATGCCATTAGGCCACTTTTTGTTTCATTTTCTTCGTTTTTACTTAACTTTCTTGTACTGTAGCAACTTTTTATGTTGTGTTGTGTTATTTTGACCTGCTGTCATCTTGACCATGGCACTCTGGTAAATTGGATTTTAAAACTCAAGAGTCTCTTTCTCTTTAAATGAAGCATTAATAATAAATGAAAACATGTTAATGAAGGGCATAAAGAAACCTCCAACCCTGAGAGCACTCAATTTAACTTTATGAGCAGATGAGCAGCTGCAGTGAACTCCAGTTTGTTTGTACAGAATAATGCGACATAAAACAAAAACTGAAGCTCCTTAGGCTTAAGAAGTTACTTTAGTTGCCATTACTGACTCTGTGTGATCTAAAATGTTATTATCCCATCTGTATCATGTAGAAATGCTCTATATGTTAGTACAAAACCAAAACCTGTTTTGTTATAGTGTTGAAATAAAAACGAAAACAAAGACTGGGATGTTTTATCCCGTTCAACCAATGTACAATTCTTTCGGATATCAGTTTAATGCTCACCCATATGTGATCCTTAGAATAATTAAATTTTAGATACATATATTAGAAAAAAAGCATTATTCTAGATACCCTGGTTGTTGGTCCCTCCCTGGGATAATTATATGAATTTCTCATAGCTGTTATAATTTAAGGTAAACATCCACATTTCCAAATAAGTCTGAAAAAAAACTTGACAGCCTTTCCAAATGTTTCACATGAAGGTAAAAGCCCAACACCTAAACATCTGAAATAAAATATTCAAAACTACTCACCACCATGTTATAGGCTTCAGGGACATCTATTTCAAACTGAAACCTTCCACTTTGGTAGTAACCTTCATCTGAGGAGAGAAAAAGAGCAATTATTAACAGACGGAAACAAATGTCTTTATAACAGCAAAAAAAAAAATCCCTGTTGAAAAAGCATTCCATTACTATCCAGTAATTATGAAGGTTAGGTGTTCCTTCATCACCAAGAGATCAGACAAAGTGACCTAAAAACTGGTTTTATTCGTCTAAATGTAAAAAAAAACAAAAAACACATATTTAATCAGCTCCCATCTGAAGCTCCTTCTTCTTAAAGAGAATTTATCGCTTCAGAATTGGACTAACAAACAATTATTGTGGTAATTACTGTTTTACAGCATCCAAAGATTAAGAATAACTGAACATGTTTATTTCAGTAAATCCATTTGTGTTTATTTTGCCAGGTTTAAGGGATCCTGCAGTGCCGACATCATTATTTAAAACACATGTTGTGTTTTCAGACAGTTAAGAACAAGTTCTGCTTCAACAGGACATTTTATCATGATCATTTAAAGCCGGACTAGTGCAGAACATTGGATCTAAAGATAGAAGCCACAAAATTGTTTCTAATTGCTAATTAATCATTTTGTTGCTTTTTATGTTTGTTAGTTTTGGCCATCAACACACACAAACACACAAAATACTTCTCTTTCCTGAGTCTAAAAAATGTATTCTTCTTAATTAGCCAAATTAAATATACCAGTTTGTTTTTCTTTTGCAATTAATCTGATTAATCCCCAAACATGTGTTATTCTGAAGTGGGGTGCGCCTCTTTTTTCTCAATTATCTTGAGTAATTTTGGTGTTTTCATACCTAAACAAGAAGGCGGCGGCTGCCACGGGATGTTTTATACCAACCTTTACTTCATACCCACCAGGGAGACATTTAATACCAAACTGTTTTCTCTTTGCTATGATCTAGACATAATATTTTAGAAAGAAATGTGAAATCAAAGTCAAAGTCTGGTTTATTGTCAATGCATCAAATGTACTAAACATACAAATAATAAAAATTACATTTCTTGTCGTAGTTTTTTAGTTAGCAGCATCCACCACTGCTCCATGAAGTATTAAATTCATGATTTTGAGGTTGTCATTTTCATAACATCTTTTATATAAAAATCTGTTTAGAAAAACTATTTCCAAAGGTTTGTATCTTCTTAAATTGACACAGGATACAAACTGTGGAAATACAAGTATTTTCCACTAAAAGATCTGAAAAATACTAAAATTGTATTCAACACTTTTCAAGACTGTGCAGGAACCCAGAACATGTGTAAGTGGTAAGAAAATGAGAGGCCAAAATGATCAAGGGACTAGAATTTTGATGGATGAATAAAAGAAGGAGCAAGAGGAAGGCACAAAACCATGAACATCCTCTGTATAACAGATTCGGTAAGAAGTAATGAACAATTCATGACTGTCTGCAGCAGGCAAGAAAAACAATCAGACATTGTTGTTAAGAAATATTTGACTTTTAAAAATGTTACTGCTTACTCCTCAGGCTGGTAAGTCTCAATCTAACTGACTTTGATATTTATTGTTACTGAGAGCACTATGCCACTCATATTTATAAGAGAAACATTTGGCCCAAAGGCTGAAAATTTAAATCTTGAACTTAAAAAAAAAAAAAAAAAAACATAAATACGATGGAGATCCAAAAGGAAGTGTATCTTTTTTTGCATTTCTCCAAACAGGGACTTGTCTATTCAATAATTTTGTTTGAATCCAGCAAGACAAAAGAGAGGCAACAAGGCATTTAAATAATTCACATCCTTCATAAGTAAATCATACAAGTCAAAAGAGGATTCATTGTGAAGACTTTCAAAACACTTCTACTTACTAACTAGAGGGGGAAATCATTTCTAATAATAATATGAAAGGATAATATGCACATTTTAAAAACTGAGTTCACGCTTAAGCAGATTTATGAAAAAATATGTCAAATCAAATGGGATACAATTTATTGTCATCATTTAAACAGGACATATTTCTAAAAGTTACAGAACAACACAACCTCTGCACGTTTGGCTTTAAAAGATGTAATCTTTGTATCTATCAGATGTAACTATGACTATAATTATCCATATTTTTCATCTTTTGTCCCATTTAACTAGAATACTTTAATTAGATGCAACCTCTTGCTGAGCCTTCTAAAAATACACTCCCTCTGCATCTCTATGGTGCAATATTCAAAACAATATGTCTTTTATTGCCATGCAAAACAGCAGAAAGACACGTTCAATACAGAGACACATCTAATCTTCTGTCCAGTTTCTCTTTCATTAGTGTCCTGGTTATCCTGTGAATAAAAGATGGGTCAGAACATGTTCACCTCGCAGTGTTGCTGGAGTCCCCATCCCTCAAAGACTCAGAGCCTGACGCCACAAATAAGAACCAGTTTAATGGAAAAAGAAAACTAAGCTTGGAGAAGCAGGAGGAGACAATTAAAACTGCAAACAAATGCATAAAAATTGATTTTTTTCCCCCATTTATTTTTGCACAACCAGACAAAATACAAAAATAAGCCCGTTTTCATGTTTGAACCGGAGTGTTCAAGCTGTTCTATTTTCCACATGGGCTCCAAGCAAAACACCCAGAGGAAGTGGAACAATGTGCAAATGTAACAAGGAGTCTCCAGGCCATTTAACTGCAAGTGTGCACCGTTCTAAGGGCTGCGGCCTTTCACACTTTTCTGCTGACCAGAATGATTCTTCAGACCCACTCATCAATACTTGGGCAGACCCAGTAACACATGGTGTAAATTCCAGCACAAAAACAGGACACAGAAAGCCTCATCCATCATCCAAGGTGCAGTGAAGGAAAAATAGTTATTTCCACGCTGTACTTTGAAAAACATGTCCTCCTCATTTTGTGCTTCCCTGCAAACCATTGTCTGTATTTCACGCTGTGAGAGCACGCTTCCAGCTGAAACCCCCCTCCGTGATGTTTTCCTGCATGCTTCTGAATTCATATGAGAAGACCGCTCAAGAATAGTCTAATAAAATAGACTTTGTTTGTGAATAAAACATCAAGCTAAAGTATTTTTACCCATGAAGGTCTTTCCACATTTTGCTATATTGTAGCCACCTGAAGTGATTGATCATCAAGATATATAAAAAAAAAACATAGATAATCCTTTTCTTTCAGAGAAAGCAGGTATTTCTGTTTGTCCATCCATCCATCCGAATAATTGATTTTCATGGCACTGAACAACTTTTAGTTAAATAGAAACAAAACTGCAAGGGTCAGCATGCAAATTTTTTTATTATTTACATGTTAACTCTAATTACGGATCAGGTCTGTAATCTGGGTGCAGTGATGGACTCAGACATGAACCTTCAGAGTCACATAAAGACAAAGTCGGGCTTTTATCACATGAAGAACATTTCCAGGATTAAAGGACTAATGAGAAACTCATCCATATGTTTATCTTTAGTTGCATTGATTACTGCAACAGTCTTGACAAGTCTGTCTAAAACAATAAAAATAAAAAAACAGCTGTATTGCTTGTTTCATATTTGGTGACTGTATGTTTTTTATGATCAATCAATCAATCAATCAAATTTTATTTGTATAAAATTTGATTGATTTTATACAAATCAATCAAGTTTGATTGATTTGTATAACATTTCAGCAGCAAGGCATTTCAAAGTGCTTCGCATAATTAAAATAAAAACAGCATGTGACATTGAAAAAACAGTGAGAAAGAGAAAGACATTTTGAAAAAGATTAAAAAAGATAAAAACATTAAAACCTGCACCCCTTTTAGGACTTCAGTTAAATGTCGTTTAACTGTCGTTTAACTGGGGATGTAAAGCACTTTGAACTGCCTTGTTGCTGAAATGTGCTATACAAATATACATTTTTGACTATTTCTTCCTTATTTACCCCAATTCCATCCAAACCTGTGCAGCAGCATTTTGCTGAACCCATACGTAAATGCTTAACCCAAAGTGGTGGGTTGAATAAGAAAAGTTCAGATAAAAGTACAGACCATAAAATCCGATATTACTCCCACCAGGTGCTGTTCAAATGAAGCACAATGACATGATGTTACTGAGGAGACAGCTGTCTTGAATCAGATGACTGAAAATGACAGGAATACCTATCTATTTTAATGAGCAGAACAGAGGCAGTTTCGATTAAAACTGCGTTTAAATAAAATCATCATGAGTCACTCATGGCACTCCTATTTGCTGCTCAAGTAACGCTGAGCTAGAGTAAGCAGCCCATTGTAGCCCTGAGATATGTAAACGATAACAGGAGCATGAGAAAACAGAACAAAACGACACAAAGAGAAGACGCAAGAAAAGCTCGCATGGCCGTAAGCTGTGTATTCTCTATATAACAAGTCAACATGATTTTACCTTCACCACACAAGACAAACTAGACAGCCTGAGCCCCAGGGCAAGCTTTCCTATACTTTTGACTGTGGATAAGACTGATAAAACATCTACTGCAACTCAATTTAGAGAACTGAGATGCACAAAAATAGCGATCAGCATCACAGACACACATGATTCGATGTAATATTTTTCATTTGACTGCTGGTTAAGATTACAAATCCTGTTCTATAAACACACACATGCCTCGCAGCAAGATCTGAAGTGCTTCTTATTAAATTACTTTTCACACTGTGCTTGAAAATAAACAAACCTGGCGGACTGATGAGTAAAGCGGAACAAAGTGCGTAACAACAGGAACAAAGTCCAAAACTGTGAGGTCTAAATCAGGAGGAGAGAGAAAGGAAGGCGGTGTGAACTGGGACGGCTGCGCAAGGGGAGGGAGTCTTTTTAAATAATTGAGCGAGTCTTTCTCTGAGAACTCAATCTCCATATCAATTCTGTTTAAAAGAACAAGACACCAATCCTTTTCACTAATCGCTGATCTTTGCGTTTTCTCCACAGATATTGCTTACAAAGTTCTTTCTGACAGCTAATCTGAAGTCATGGTGCCAGTTTGAGTGACACAGACGAGGCAGGATTACAAATATGCAAGCGTAATCGAACAGAGAGGAGAGGGAAGTCTGATCTAGTTCTACTAAGGTTTTGCTGTGGAACCACCTAATTTCAGATCCTTAACAAGCTCTTTATGCATAGGCAGGAGTTGATGATACCACCAAACCTGCTCCTGATCATTCTCACCTCTACAGACCCAACACGAGGTCTCATAGTGGAAATAGTTCCACTATTTCCCAGTAATCACACCAGCAGCTGTCAACCGTCTGATTTTCTTGGATCCCCCTCCAGCCATGTGTAGATCTACCATGGTGTCCCTAATGTCCTTTGACAGCTCTTATGGTCTGTCTGTGGTGGCCGAGAGGTTAAAACGGAATAAAATTATCCTCTGGACTGGTGGATTTTATACACATAAGTTAGGGTGAGGAGCATCTAAATAGCTATGCTTCCCTAACAAATGGAAGCAAAAAATTGTTGTTCTGTCGAAAAAACACAATTTTGCAATTGCGGTGCTTCCATTAAAAAGGATCCATAATTAAAATCAAACATGAATAAGTTTGATCAATCGATAAGTCATTAAAAAACAAGAATCACCATCATCCACCTACCACTTACTGTCATCTTTGTCATTTTTTGCTTGTAGTAACGTCTGGTTGTTGATCACATGACTCGTGTGATGCAAAAAAACTGTGTCCAGTGCAGTTTTTCAGAATGCACATTTTGATTTAGCCAAAATAACTACTTTATCCTAGTTCAAAAACCTTTAGAGAAAAACATGCTTTTTTTCAAATTTGGCATGTTTTCATTAAGCAAACTTATTTTGGTAATCCCATTTTGCAATAATATGATCAGTGGCAACGCAGCTAAAGATAAATTGATTTATGTGCAACATGAGGTCAGAGCTAATCTGCAGAAGTTAGAATTCTGGTTCTTGCAAAATAAAACATAAGTCAATAAATAAGCAGGGGACCAATCAATTATTTTCACCTCTCTTAATAACAAAATAATTCAGTTATACTTAAAAGATTGTGAACAATGTGTTGTAAAACTATTTTTCTCAAAACTGAAACAGGAATCTCTTAAGGAACTATTTTACGTCTCATCCTCTTCAGCCCATATATTAACAGTCAACCAGAAATCTGTCCTTAAGTAAATTTGCAAATGTACGCCGACGACAGTGTCATTTACATATTTGGTAAAAGCTGTGAAGCAACCAATGAAAACTTTAACAACACTTTACATAAAATACCAACGCTTAACGACTCCTTCTTAACCCATGATACAAAGAAAACAAAGTTTATGTTTTCAGTTAATAAAGCTTCATAATGGTCCTTGCATGTTCAGACCAACAGGAATGCCGTTGAACAAGCATCCCAGAAAAAACATTTCGGAATAATTTTGAATACTCAGCTAAATTATAAAACCCATGTTACAAAAATTGGTAAAACTATAAGATTTAACATAAATTGTTTTAAAATGTTCATGTTCAAAATGTTTCACTCTTGGGTTTTATTCCCTTTGCTGACTGTGGTTTTAACTGTGCATGTTGTTAATATCTCTGCGTAATTAATTAATGACAGACAGACAGATATTTGTTCCCAGTTTCTAGTTTCTGCATAATACATTAACTGTTGGGCAGCTTTTTAAATGCAGGTAATGGAGAAGGTAACACCGGGTTTAGGCTGTGTTACAGTTTCCCTGTGACAGGTAGGGAACTGGAAGTGACAGGTAAGACAACCTCCAGAGACTTGTGTAATTCCACACTGGTGTGTTTGTGTTGTTCGACACTCGATAGGTAGCCCACTTAGCCTGGAAGGCTGCTGAGCATGCACAATGGACTTCGCTATGGGCTTATCAAAGTGTAACCGTAATGTGGAAATACAGAGCAGGGCTCCGAGTGCCTTTCAGTGAGAATGCGCAATTAGAAACAAAACAGCCAGCAGATGCACTTTCGCTCTCGGCAACATATTGAGACTCCTAATCTGAAGAAAAGTTTTTATTCTCTTTATATTCAAATCCCTTCTGTACAACATGAGTGCATGCGGAAGTTTTTCCGCAATTCATCAGTTCAAACTTTCAGCTACGCAGACTAAATTGAAATAGAAGATATCTGCATTTCTGATCATATTTGACAAGATGCAAAATGAGGTTTCTCTTACCAGGAGACACTGCCAGCTGAAAGTGATGCAGCTTATTCTCATCTGGGAAACTGGCTTTGCATGTACCTGCACACAGTAAAAACAACGGTGAGAATGACAGCTGTCAGCATTTGGACTGAAAAGTTTGAATCATAACAGCAATGTGCCTTTGTGGTGTAAAAATATGCACATATTCAACATGTTTTATCTTTATTAAAGCCAATTTAATCCCCAGTTTATCCCTAATGTCAGCACCAAAAACGAGATTAATAGATTGCCTCTAGGTATCCCCGTGGCACCATATTCCCCCCTGGTGTTCAAAGATCAGTACTGCAAGCTGAATGAATAAGAGCAATTATGTTGATGTATTTGACCATTTAAAGACAAACCATATTTACTTAAGCTGATGTGTTATGGGTGCCATCATGAAAATGGGTAAGCACAAAGTTGAACCTCTACTTTATTCCAAAACAGACTGAAGAAAAAGAGTGTTCGCCATTAATAACCCCTCATAACGCAAAAAGGCTAAATGTTTTTACTGGGGCACAGTTTTGAGATGGAGTCAGAGGGGGGCCACGAATCCTTGAATGTCAAAGAGACACTCAGCATGTTGTACCACCCCAGGGTCACTTCAACCCCAATTCATAATAAAACTGCCATTTCCTTCCCTTGCTACTTACATTTTGTACCAGTTAGAACCAAACTATTTAACGATTTGTAGCTACGGTTGAAACCAGACATTTATATACGCTTTTTGCCCCCTCTTTCTGAATTAAATCAGACCAAACTTCTCTTGTTCTAGGTCAGTCAGAATTACCTCAATTATTTCTATTTGCTAAATTCTACAATAATGAAGAAAGAATCTGTCAGATTTATTTATTAATGTCTTCAAGATTACCCAACATACAGAATGATTTCTATGTCTTCAAACACTGAATACAGTTTTACTCAAAGTTACCAAATGCTAAGGAAATGTATGCAAACTTCTGACTTTGAAGATATCAATTAATAAATATTTCAGTTTTTCTCATCATTGTGGCATTTAAAAACGAGAAATAATTCTGGTAATTCTGACCTAAATAAGAGAAGTTTGGTCTGATTTAACTTCAGACAGTGAAAAAGGGTGTAAGTGTCTTTTTATTTGGTGTAGGAAAAATTCTGGTTTCAGCTGTAGGTATTTTTCCTGTATCACAAAGATCAATATTCCAGAAAAACTGCACAAATTTTCTGTATAATTTAATCTAATTGTACAAAATATATTGAAACTGAGCATTATACCCAGTTATCATTTAGTTTGAGCCAGTTGACTCATGTAACATGTCAGATAATAAATTATTCTTTTGATTTTAGGATACCATGGAAAGTAGTAAGTCCCTACAGACTTACTGTCCATGTCTTGATGCTATTAATTTAGTTTAAGAAGGATTAAAGTGACGAGGGCAGTTGCTGTGCAGAAATGAAGAACATCAGTCCTTTGAAAGCTTGCAGTAGATTTCCCTAGATTCCAAAAAGAATCAGTTCAGTAACTAAAAGGTGACTCCCATCTCAAAGTATTAAAGTAAAGATGAAGAGCATATGTGAGCTCTGACAGCCACGTCCCTTAACTCAGAAAGAACTGATGATGTTTTTATTCTGCTCCCAGTTTCAGTGACTCTGCCTTAGGCAGAATGTGGAGCGGTAAAATATGCGGCATACTTACTAGGGAGATTGGCTTCAAGTTCTGCAACTTCTGTTGGGACAAAATAAGAACAATGAGTTAGAACAAAACAAGCTAAATATTGGGGATCTGTGGGTAGATCCTCAGTGGGTGCATTTGATTTAAAATAAACAGATGTGGAGCGACTCTTTCTGTAACCATCGCTCCGTTGAGCTTGATGGGGATTATTCCTTTGTGTTTTGTGGTTCCTGAAGATTCAAAGTGTTTGGAACGTTGTGTAATTAGGCCAACAGCACAGAGAACTAACACTCCCACTCTTCTGGTTCATAAACGAAGTTTTTCCACATAATATCAAATGTGGGAACTGAATAAGAAAGGGAAAAAAAAATGTCTTGCATGCAGCATAATGTTTCAGTGGGAAAAAAACTGACTGGTGCAGTGAGACAAAAGATGAAAGTAAGAGCAGGAAAAAAGGATGAAAAGCAGGAAAACAGCAGAGAGTTGATTTGCTGATGCTGGCTCTGGTTATTAGGTTCTGTTTTGCTAAACATATTTTCAGCTACTAAAGGAAAAACAAAATCTTTGTTTCTCTGGGTTCTTTGTTTCTATATGCTGTTGTTTTTGTTTGATAAGATGTTTCTATTTTTATTCATAAAAGTACATCTATTATGAATAAGTCTAATTAAATTGATTCTCAGAGGAAAATAATTTTTGGTTTGTTCTTTTTTTTTTTATTTCACTTCCTCCCACCTACAGGAGAAAGCTAATTAACAGCTACCCAGCAGAGAGCTACTGCTTCACCTAATGAAGCTGGCAATATGCAGCAGACATTGAAATAATACATTTGTTTATAAACTACAGTCATCTGTGATTATCTTTATAATTCAGTCTAATAACAAAAACGTCATACACTTTCCAAAAAGACATAAATATATTTTCTCAAAATAAAGTATTAATTCATTTACTTTAAAATGTGTATTTATTTACTCACTTATTTAGTAAAATGTTTATTTATTTACATATCAACTTACAAATCTATATATTTATTTGGATATTTTAGCCCGTTTTTTATTTTATATCAACATTTTAGCTTTTTTTGTTTTTGTACATATGTACATAAACATTTGTATATATATTAGATAACTTATTTATTTAAATTTATTTAGCTAAAATATATGAAATAGCAAAGGTCTGTATTTTATAATATGCCTTTAATTTTCTGCCTTTAAATATTCACTTGAATATCTATTAAAGTTCTTCTTTACATAAAAAAACAAATATTGTTTTATCAGTTTACTTGATTAATTATTTACTAATTCTATTCACTTATTTAAAAAATGAAAATTAAATTCAATCAAATGGGGAATAAGTAGAAAAGGAAACCAAATTATAATAAATGAATCAAATATTTCAAGAGATAAGAACCTTATTGAGCTGAGCCCATAAAAATAAAAATAAAAATAAAAATAAAAAACAGCAACAAAAGACAAGCCCAATATTTATGGTGATCGGGAACAATTAAAACCCTTTTAAGTATGTTCTTGGTTGTGGTTTTACTGTAGCCGGATGAACTTGCTGCAAAGTTGTTGGGCACCTTTGGTGAGGAGGCGGTCTCTGATGGAGACCCTGTGGGTGGAGTCAGAGGCTCCAGAGGCACGGCCTGTCTTTCCTCCATCGTCCTTCTTCAACTTGCTGGCCAGTGTAAGCATGGCTAAGCTGCTCCGTCTGCTCTACACCACTCTGCGTCCGCTGCTTAGATGTCTGCAGATAGAACAAATCAAAACACACAACGGTCCATTTTATTATTGCCAACATACATGTAATTAAAGGTAAAGACAAGTCGTAATCTGATCGATGATTAATAAGTTCAACAAAAACTGGCTTGATGTTGAAAATACGCCTGTCGCAATACACGATAAATTAATTCATCACATTATAAATTAAAATGGGCTCAGTAATCACAAAAAGGCAGTTTTGCCTGTTTTCCCTGACGCTAACAATTAAGATTTTCTGATGGGCAATTTTGTTTACAGAGACTTCATTCGTCCTTTTATTTTTGGATATGTTTGGTGTTTATTTTCATATTTAGTAGTTTTGTTTTCTTTTCTTTTCCTAGTTGGAAATTATACAGTAGAGTTGTAGAAAAGAATCTGTCCTCTTACAGATTTCTTTGATGTTGTTTTTATCACACTTGAAAAAGAAGAAAATGTATTTTCTGAATGAGAATGCGAACCACTTCCGCTCAACAAGACAAAAATAATTGCCCTTAAATGTATTAACTGGTTGTAACCCTACTTCTCGCACTGAAGAAGTTTAATCAAATTAAAGGTTGGATTTTTCTACATTCTTTTCAGTGTGAGAGAGGTTGCAAGTACAAGGGAACAGGAAGCTTCTGTGAACTGCTCTTTTCCTTCTGCAGCACTCACTCTCTGAGGCGTAACGTCACACTCTGAAGGGAAAAGACTTCTTTCCGTTTTACTTGACGCATGATAAGTTTTAACAACTTCTTCCTCAAATGCATCATGAGTTCTCTGATTTGCCATTACTGTCACTTTTTGGAAGTAACAGATTCAAAACTACTTGTTAAGATTCTTCATTTTCTTGCATCTGGCTGTTAATTCTTTCAGTTTCTCTGCCTCCAGTGGTCCTGCAGGGTATGCACAGAGATGTGAACACAGGCTGCCTTTTAGCAGATATGCTGACAAAGCTGCTAATTTGCCAAAAAAGAAGAGAAACTGTAACAAAGTCTGCAGCTCAATGTGCCGCTGGTAAGAATAGCAGGGGGAAATGTGGGTTCGACTTCTGTTTAAGTCTGAAAAAAATACAAACTCAGAATGTATGCAGACAACTGGTGCAACAGGAGCACAATTTCTAACTGAAGAGGTAATTTAAGATGAATAAAACCCAGTTTCGCAGTTTTAAACAACATAAAAGTCACAATTCTTGAATGTTAAGAACTGAAGATTAAACATCTTCTGTAACTGTCTCCATGTTCTCATAAAAAGTGGCTGTTGTTTCTGGAAGCAATAAAGATAAAAAGTCAGAGGAGATTAAGACTGTTTCTCCAGCCATTATCATACAGCCGTCTCAGAGTATGAGCTACAATAAAGATGTACCAACTGAGCCAGTGACACTTCCCTTTTGTGGTTCACACAGGTTGAACAAAGGTGGTTCAGAACCACACTCCAACCACTGAGTCCACACAACCCATATTTGTAAAACCACCCACAATAGATCTGCAGTACCAGGTGTAAAAACCGTCTGGCAACAATTCGCCATGTTAGATCAGCCAATCAAAAGTAGGTGGGTAAGTAAATCGTAATTATATAAACTCAGAAACCCTCCTACTGTGAACAAGAAGAGCAATGGTGGACAGGTGTAACTTTCCATTGTAAGTAATAAACAAAAGGCTCAGCTGTTCAGTACAATTAAGATAATGAGTCAGCTTTTCAACAGCAGCGACGGGGAAGCCGGTCAGAGTTGGTGATGGAGATAAATATCCTTGAAGAAAAGCGGTTAGAGGATGGAGTGGAAGTTCCTCAACGACCCGAAACATAAAGCCAGAGCTACAATGGAAGTGTTTCAATCGAAGCATATACATACACATATACATACACACACCTCTGGAAAAAATGAAGAGCCCACTGCACTGAACCCCGTAGAAAACCTCATGGTTATTCCACCAAATATTGATTTCTGAACTCTTCCTGAGTTAAACCCTTAACATTGTTGTTTTAATGCATCGTTTTTTGTTACTTTGACCATTTCTCATTTTCTGCAAATAAATACTACATTTTTGCTTGGAATTTAGGAGACGTTCTCAGTAGTTCATACAATAAAAGAACAATGTTCATATTACTCAAACATATACTTATAAAATGCAAAATCAGAGAAACTAATCATTTTAAGTGGTTTCTTAATTTTTTTCCAGAGCTGTGTATGTTAGAATGGCCCAGTCCAAATCCAGACATGAACCCATTTGAGAATCTATGGCAAGACTTGAAAAATCAACATTCACAGACACTGAGTTAGCCCAGCTGAGTTAGACGTACAATAAGGAAACATTTCAGCCTCTACGTCGACAAAGCGCGTAGGAATCAAACCCAAAAGCCTCGCAGCTGTAACTGCAGCAAGAGGTCGTCCCACAAAGTCATTAAAGTCAGACTTTTATTTGTAAAAACAGGGAAAGTGCTTCATATCCCATTTACCCATTACAGATGCTGATAAGTGCTGTAATTGCTTATACAAAACACTGTATGTTCTTCCCAGGATATTAAATGTCATGCAGCTACTCGGTGTGTGAAGCTCTAATTAATGGGGTGGGGGGTGTTTACAGTAATCTGTGCAGGGAGAAGCAGAGTGACGCTATCAGTTGTCAGTGAAGCCATGAAATGTGTGTCACTGAGACCAAGTCAAAGCCCACCTGCCTCAGCTGTCACTCACCGCTCTGACATGTTTCCCTAACACACACTAACGGGGCTGTTAGTCAAACTGCTCCAGGGGGTAACAACAGGTTTGTGCAACAATGTTTCCGAGAAGCTGGAAACTGAAACAAGCTAACAGATTTATTTGTTTAGCTTCCAATTCCTGTGATATTTAAAATATCTGGACAAGCTCCAAGTTTCTAAATGGCTGTCTAAGTTTGGGCTGTGATTCTTCTTCAGTCCAGACCATATAATTTACTATCTTCATATTTAGACATGTATATAGTAATAATAATGGTAATGGCTGCAGCTTGACTGGCATAAAAAACAGTACATGGAATCCAGAAGAGATAAAGTTGCCGTCTTTGAGAGAACTGAAAATCTGTTCTAACAAATCGTGCAAATAAAAAATGTAAGCTTGATCAAAATGCAATTAATTTTTATGAAGGTCCAGTGAAAAGCTTGAAAAATCCATCTTTAAACTCAGCAAAGACTGTCAGGACTTGAAGCTGTGTTTTCACCTAGTAGTATTGCAAAGTTTAATAATTCTAAATTTACTATTTATTATCTGGATAAATTAATGCAAAAAGTACTTGCTCTTAAATAAATTGAAATTTTCTTACAATACTAGGCTAGTGTCATAAAACTATACCATGGATTTTGCAGTATGGCTGCGGTTAATAGTTATATCTATAACTCTAAAAGGTTCTTGAATTAGGATGAATCCAGGTCAGTTGATCTCAGATCCGGGGTCCAAGATCAAAGCCTAGCAGGTTTTTTACTCAATGAAACTGTTCTTTACACTCAATAGTTATTTAAGAACCTGATGATTATTTACACAGGAAATCTGAGTAGAAGGAGTTGTGCTACCAGTGATCTTCCTGTGTGAAACAGGAAATGAAAAGAATAAAAAGAGAACTCCCAACCAGGGTAGTAAGTGAACACAAGAGCAAGGCAGTGAAAACTGATGAATAAAATATGTTTTAAATGCTTTTGAAACTGTAGTTTCTTTAAGATAGTAGAGGTCTGCCTTGGTTTTGGGTCCTCTTAAACAAGCCTTAACTTTCTCCCACCAGGACAAGCTAATCTGGCTTACCGAGATGCAGAGAAAGTTATACACAACAGCAGATAATATATTCACTACTTATAACCTCCTAACAAAACCTCACTTCGACACTTCTGAGTGATCCATTTACCATTTAAAACTATTTAAAAAACGACATTTCTCTGGAGTCCAATACTACATTTGGCCAGTTGGATGAACTGTCACTACACGTAAAGCGCAAAAAACATCCAAAGGATCAAGTAGAGCGGTGGAGTTACAGTGATTACAAATAATAAGGAAGAAAACAGTGAGGAAATGTTGGTAGCACACACATCACAAGTCTGGAGAGTAAAGCTGTCCTATAATGTTCCAATACTTCTAGGTCTGTCACAATACCAAATTTTGCTGGATGATAGATTGTCAAAAAATTATTGCGATAAATGATAATCTTGTCATTTTGTGACCATTTTCAACAAACATAATAATAACGGCATGTTAATGAAAGTACACCCTCTCAAAGATCTAAAAAATGTTAATTTCTAAAGAATATTTAACACTAGAACTGGCAAAACCTTTTAAATAAACAAAGGAACTGAAGTTACAATACCTAAACATGGATTATGAAGTCTTTGTAATCAAAATTGCCTCATTCAATTTAGACAGGGAAAGCAGGCAACAATGCCAGTTTGGACTCTTGTTAAAAAAAAATAAAAATAAAAATTCTGACTACTTTGTACTGGGTGTAAAATGTTTGTAGCATTTTCAAAATGCAGGTTTTTCAACGTTATTAAAGGAGAATATATCTTTATTGTTGTCCAAATGGAAATTATTCAGCTCATTTTAATTTATCATGCGATTAAGTGACTTAATTATGACTGTATCTATCACAATAAATAGATTAGATACTATGAAGCACAGGTAGAAGCAATTTCTTCTTCATTTCAAAACTTGAGACTCACAGAAATTAATGTTTTGTGTTCTTGACACCCAACATTGATTTTGAATTTTGTGGAAATGACAACAAAACAGGGGGCACCATAATTTTCAACAGTAATATTGCAACTTCATACTGTTCTAATATTGTGCAGTGTTTTGGGGTGGGGGCGGGGGGGTTGGACTGTGCTGCTGCAACCTGATGTTCATCACTAATGTTTACTTAATGTATTTCAAATAAGTTTTCACAAGGTTTTAGGAAATGAGGGGCGAATCAAGGGTTTTCTTTTTGTTTGTTATTGGGTTTTTGTTGTTGTTTTTCCACCAGAACTGTTTATTTCTACTGCAAGATACATTTTCTAGTAGGTCAAGTTTTATGATATGGCCCTATAATTCTTAATTGGTTTATTTTAGGTAGTTTTATGTAGTTTAATGAAAGCTGCGTATGTCCAATATTCTTGAAACAAAGAGAAGAGCCCAGAGAAACACCTATTGTTTTGCTGAAAGGATCTCGGAAGCAGGACAATAATATAACTTAAAATCCCTCACCTAATTTCAGAACAGTTCCCTTAAATTAGCGTAATAACACTTCGGTAACGCTGTAATAATCTCGCATACACAGACCCGGGGGATTACACAGAATATAGAAAATCCGTCACACTCACACAGACAAAAATATATCCTGTTTTAAAGAAGAACTTTGCCTGTATCTGAAGCCTGAGAGGGTTTTGTCTAAGCTTTTTGTTGGTACCTTCCGTCTCTCCGAGCTAACGTTCCGTGCTACACCATAATCAGCCGCTGTATCCCGGTAAACCCGCCGTCAGGAACACCGCAGCTGGGAAGCAGCAAACGCCTCCAAATGGGAAACAAGCCGAAAACCGGGACCTGGGGTTCTGAAAGTGTCGGAAACCGGTTTGGAAATCAGCTGTCAGAACTTCGCTCCGGTGTCATGGGCAACGGAAGAGCAGCTAATGTCTGTTCTTGTTGTTTTTGTCCGTGTGGAAACAGAGAGAAGGATAAATAGTTCCACTTCTCTCGAACTTCCAGATTGTCCATTATCAAATTATATACTGCCATATTTAATTAATGAGAACATTTTTAAAAAGTTCATTTATCTAAGCAACTAATTTAACTACATGAAACGAACTATACATTTTTTCTTACATATTTCAAATCTTTATTTCTGATAATTATTATGATTTTCTGCTTACAGCTAAAGAGAAATTACATTGACGATAGAAATGTACCGTCAGATCAACAAAAAAACATATATAAAAATTTTATAACAATGTATAGTGGTGTATGAATGAATATTATGTATATACATTTGAAAATTGTAAAGCATGCTGAATATGTAAAACCTTTGTGACAGAGGTGTTATCTATATGGAGTTAATATATTGTACAGCATGATTTATATTCAGCTAAAATATGACAGTAAGCACTAGAGAAACACATTGCAACAGGAAAACCGCCTATCCTGTCCCCTCCCTGCGCTCCTCTGTATTTATTCATTAAACAGTGGCCCTTTTATTTTTAGACTGCCTTACTCCTGCCTGAACTTGCCCCATAACAAACTTAACGTGATATAAAGCATACATTTTAGATTTGAACTGTTTACTGTGGCAAGGACATGAGCAAAGTGTCCACTTTGTTCATCACACATATTTCTGTCACTTTTGAGATGAATGAGTCCTCTGTCACCCAGAGTAATAAAAGTGAGGGAAAACGAGTACAGAGAATGGATATTACAAATGAAATGCCAGTTTGCCTCTCACGTGGGGGATGCCTAGAGTTAAATAGAAGTCTAATTCAATAATGGTAATGACCCAGCCAGCATGCCTAGGTGGGCCCCATGTGGGGGAAAGGAGGGCTGATATATGGGTCCCATATGGGTTTGTCCGCGGGTTCCACGATGGCACCACAGGGGTTTGCCCATGTAGGGCCACAGCCCATATGGGCCATACATGGGCCCTAAATGGACAAACCCATATGGGGACCCATATGGCCTGCCCTCCTTGTCCCCACATGGGGCCCACCTAGGCATGCTGGCAGGGGAGTGACTTAGAGTGAAGACAATGTTGGGGTTAGAGCAATTTAGTTCTGATAGTTAAAGGCTGGACGTAGTTTGTTGCTTTGTGCTGATTTGTAGTATTCAGGGCCGTGCAGAGACCACTAAAGGGGCAGGTGCTCAACAACAAAAAAAGGGCACATCTTACCACATTCTAGGACAGAATATTAACAAAGCCACACAACTTGCAGAGTTTAATAAACAATGATAAATTACAAAATTGTGAGATATACAATCAAAGCTAACGAACATCTCTATATAGAGCATAACACTATGTATATGTAAGATATTTTATTAGTAATTTCTTTCTGCAGGTCTACTTTGTTATAGGAAAGTATTGCATTCAAATCCGCAATTTAGCAAGATATGTAAATCAGAACTGGACCAGACATATTTTGTCTATACAGAATTACACTATTAAAAATATAAACAAGGGCACAATGCTACCTTTTAGTGAACTGTAATCTATAAAAAAGAGCTGCCTGTTTGCTGCAGTGGAGATGAAGATGGTCCATTCAGGAAAGCAGAGCTGCATCAAACTTTAATGTGGAACTGCAGAAAAACGAAAAAACAAAAGCAAAAATTGAATTGTTAATGCATGTCACCATTAAAAACCTACTGAGTTTTGCTTTTTTTTTTTTTTAAATCACACATTTTTGACTCATGAAGTTAACTTTCTTTTTTGCAAAACAAACTTATTTGCTCATGTCAGAAATCTTTTCTTGCCATTCTAAGTTTTTGTTTGTGACTCAAAGTTTTGCTTGTGATTCTCACATGATATCATGGGCAGGACCTAAAATCACAACAAAAGATTTCTGATGTGTGCAAATAAAAGTTTGTGTTTGGTAAATATGCGTTATTTAATTTTAAAAAAAAGTCTTTTAAACAACTTTTTTTAAAGGAATCATTATAATTCCAAAAGTTTTGATTACAATTTTATTTTACTTAACTGAGGTTAGTTTTTTTTTTTTTTTCATTGAATAATTGGGAAACAAATTTAACTACATACTCTGCGAACCAGACCCTAAACTTAAAGTCTGGGTTAAGTTTTTTCCCCTTCATCAATGACATACATTATATCTATCATGATAATTCAGGGTGAGTTATGTTTAATTCTAAATGAATATCCTTGTTGGACTATTATTTAAGTGCTATTCTCTTTCAAGACATGTTTACCTAAAACTAGAATAAATGCAATGTACATTATGCAGCAAAGGAAATTAGAAGATCGGACATATATCCATTATGGAGATAATAAGTTTTGTGCCTCGTACACAGGGAAGAAGCTTTTCAGTTATCTAGCTTTGCTAGCAAAGTCGTTAGCTAGCAGCTAGCTAATAGTACACCAACAGCAGCCTAATGTCTGTATGATAAAAATACTGAATGATAGATAAGAACAGTTTTTCCTCACCTGACTGTCTCCTCCCGCTAAGTAGTTCTTCAGAGAAAGACAGACGCAGAGGCCTGTCAGTGTCTGTTGTATTTCATTACCTCTCTGCTTAAACCGCTGAAGCAGAAATTATACTTCAAAGTTTTCCGTCATCTGACAAGCAGCAAGTCTACTCCACTTTATTCACCATAAACAATTTTTTTAATTCACCAAAAACTGATCTGTAACCTGGATCGTTCGCTACGTTCAGCTCTAGTTAGCCGTCTTATGTCACTGCGCGAGAGGCAACTGCGTCATGCGTCACGGGCAGGTAACAAGGTGACCGGAGGGCTTATTATGTTGTACAAAAAAGAAACAAAAAAGCAAATAATTTTAGTACATGTTTTTATGTGTCAGAAGAGGGCTTATGAAATAATAATACCAACAAAAAAAATTGACCAAAAGGGGGCAAGGAGCACAAAGGGCAGGTGCTGATATCACATTAGTGCAAACATGAAAGGCAAGGAGTGGTCAGATTTATTTAGGGTCACACAGCACAATTGAATCAAACTCCATCTGACTTTAATCCAGAATTAGACACACATGTCAAAAATGATCAAATATTAAAACTTTCCTCTCACCTCTGGTTTCTACAGATAGTGGGCCAAGTAAACAGGGAGGGTTTGATACCCTTCTCCACCCTAAACGAGAGGGGGATTAACAGGCCTGACAAACATGAGTCTAGAGTTTATCTTTTCTGAAACCTCTTTAAAAATGTAAATGTCTAATTAGCTTAGTTCAGCTTTGATGTTTGCAACAGAGGAACGACAGTGATAGTGAATTTTTTCTCCTAGAGTCAGAAAAACTATTGCCTGAATGTCAAAAATGGATATATTAGGATTTCTTTCCTTCTGCTTACGGGCTCCGTCTTAAAGGCATTAAATGTGTCATTGGACTTTCATCCTTGGTTTTTCTACAAATCTCAGATTCAACAGTTCTTTTTTTTATAAAGTGCCCAAATGTTTTGAGAAGTTGTCACAATTAACATCTAAAGCTGGACATTATTGAGCTAAATCATGATGTGTTTCTAATCCAAACATTGGAAAAACATAATGTGTTTTATATTTGTATTTTTTTAAATAATTTCTGTAGTAAATGGTAAACTTTAAAAAAAAAAGGGCTGAAGACATGGGCGAAATTTCTGAAATGAAGCTTCAGCGCAAATTCAATCTGGAAGACTCTTTTAGCCTCACCTGCCTCATCAATCAGCGCCTCCCTCTCATCTCCTTGGACCTATCAGTGCTGGATCAAGCCACGTCATGGCCAATCGTCGATCAAGCTCCAGCTGATAAGGACCTTCATCCATGGCCTCCTCCGCTTACCAGCTGCGATCAACCCACCTCCGCCACATCTCCACCGTTAGCTCCCAGCTCATCAGGCCACATCCTTCTTCAACCTCTGCCACCAGTACAGACCTCCAGGGGGATTACATTCCTATGCAGCATCAGGAATGTTTATCGAGCTTATCAAAGTTCCAGCTCGACGTCCTCGGCCAGGGCCTGAACGCCAAAGGACTTTAATGTTTATTTGTCATTAAACTTTTTTAATCGCTTTCTTTCTCTGTCTGAGTCTCTCCAGATTGAATGAGCTGAATAGTCCAACTAAAAGATGGCTTTTCCCCTCATCACTTTAAATGACTTTGCTAGACTTTAGATTTAGTGAAAGCAAAGTTTCACTGTAAAATCCCTTAAATGCCAATTTTGTATTTTGTGTACTTTTAGTATTTTTTGGTGTTGGTCTGACTTCTAATTTGAGTTGTAGTTCTAGTTTTTTTGGGTGTGTGTGTGTGTGTGTGTGTGTGTATTCTTCCTGTTGTGCACCATGTTCCTTTTACTTCCTGTCATTCCTGATTCTGAGTGTCTTTGTTATGTTAAGTCCTTCTTCCGTTGTGTTACATTTTCTCAGTTTGTCAGCTCTTTTTCTTCATCGACAACTGTAGCCTGTTAATGATCACTCGGCTGTTTCTCGTTCATTAATTATCACCCCAGGTAACACACCTCTCAGTATGATCGTTCCTTTGTAGGATCCTTCTGTTGCACAGCCTGTTTCTATTGCTTCTTTATGTCTTGTTCCTCTTTTTGATTAGATGGAGTTAATGTTGCTGGATGATATTCTTACTTTTGCACTAATAAAAACTTTTAATTTAACTTATTGGCAGATCAAAGATAAGATTATGTCAGGTCAAAGTGCTACAGCTAAAGCCATTCAATCGAGGAGTTATATTTTCACACTATGATTCTCTAAACCTAATATAGTGATGTATGGCCATAACCCTAACTAGGTTGCAAGTTAAATTCATCAGATGCTGAAAAAATGAGGAAACTAAAGAATGAAAAATGTCTCTTTTCCAAACTGCACCAATAGCCAAAGTCTATTTTTGAAGGCTTAATCATATGAATGTCCATCAGTTTTATCACTAAAAACACTCCCAGACATGACTTTAGAATAGATTATTTTAGACTTTTCTACAGCACTGACACAGTTTCTGTTGGGTCTTCAAATTATAAAAATGGACAAATGTTTGTGTTGGGTTCTCTTGTCTTCTTCTCAACAATAATTTCAACCTGGAAGTCACAGAGAACACAAGGTGTAAGACGTTGCAGGGTAAGCCTGGAAGAAGAAATTTTTCAAGAGAATAAAGATATTCAAAATGATCAAAGTCATAGAGAGGCTGAACCTCTTCATAAGTACCTTTTAGCTTACCCTAGCAACAGACTGTTCTTCAAAGCTATAAATACTCGGCACAGAATGCATATAATGATTATACTTTCTACATTTGTCTTAGTTAAATGTTTGATTAAGGCCCTCGGGCATCTCTGAAACATTGTCTAGGTAGATTTGTCAAAATGTGCAGAGCAAACCTCCCACAAATGTTGATTCAGTGACTTCACTGAGCAGCTGTTTTTCTTTTATATCATTTAAGACTTTTATTAATTCATACTCATGAACAATTCACTGCAAAACCTTCAGCTGAACATTATGTTTACCCACTCAGCGCTGTCGTCCTTTACTAATTTCTGTAATCTAATTTATTCTCTATTAAAGTCTTTGTGGCAGTACCCATTTTTTTCAAAAGCCATTTTCTGTGTCAGTTCAGATCAGACTGAGACCGCAGCCGCAGTGACAGAAGCCTAGTGGCTCTGGTCTTAATCATATAGAAGCAAAGTGTTGCACCTAAGGCTCTGCTCTCCCTGACAGACCAAGTGACCCAAATATGAGCCAAGTGTCTGCTTAGTTTAAAAAAAAAATTTGTCTGCAAGTATATGACTAATGCATTAGTCAGACTGCAACAAATCCTGTGATGTGCCATCTTTTGTTTGACATCTGCTGCACAGTTAGCCTACACAAAATGTTTGGAATATTCCATACCCCTGATGTGAAAACAATCAGAAAACCTTTCATTTTGGCTAAAATGTTGCAATCCGGAGATGGATTCTTTGCTTTTTGACTTAAGCTTGTTCGGTTTGAAGTTTATCCAACTCATCCTGCTGTACGAAGGTTATAATCGATTCAGTAAAACAAAAGAATCCTTTTCTTTCACCATTACAGTTCACACAATTTCTGTTCTTACCTAAAACATCAGCAGAGGATTTGCACCATTGTTTCATTATGTGTCCTATACTGATTTGAATATGGCTGAAGAAGTCTTGTGTCAAATACAAATGAGGATTAGCTCTTATTTGTTTATTCAAACAAAGATTTTCCTGTCTAATGTTCTCACGTTGACTTTTGGTTTGTACCTGACTCCTTTGTCCCTTTCAACATCACCTTTGTAAATCATAAAACACTGCTTCTGTCATAATGTGCCAACTCCAAACCTACGTCTGTGACCGTCAGTCCATAAAGACGGAAGGACCACCGAGACGTGTCAGAGTACTATAGTGACAGGGTATTATTTTGTGGAGGGACATATTTTAAAAAAAAACAGATCAATAGGAATAAATCACCTGAAGCCTGGCCTGAGCCATGTTTTGTCAGCAGATCCAATCTCAGAGGATGGACAGCTATTGATCCGAGCTGTAATCTCGCAGATAAAAGCTTGATCTTTGGAAGTGATCTGAATGGCTCATACATTTTGCACTGACACAGAAGAAAAGCACCAATACTTCCCAGTCTATAATGGTTCTTTTGGGTTACTATTAGCAGAAAAAAAAAAATACAGTATACTGACATTCAGCATTTTATCTTTTGTGCTGCCATTAATATTGTGTTTTATTTGCTGTTTTTTCTTTCCCTTGCATAGAAAATACTCTTGTCCCAGTCCATTTAGTATAGTCTCTTTTCAAAAAAGTCAATGACAGAGCTACTTGTGATATGAACTTTAAATGTTTTGACCTGTGGGTTAAAACTTTGGGACACCCCTGGTTTGCCCAGTTAACTCAGTGAATGTCTGCATTAATGTGCAGACTCATGCTGCTATCCAAATACATTTTAATTCATTGAGTTTTAATCACAACTCAGTCTCACATTTAAAATTATAAATCCTACAAACAGGAAATAAATACAGATAAGACGGTGAGTCACATTGAAAGTTATGATCTCAGTTACATTTAATAAAAAAACACTACAGAAATATCTGATTTTTACTTTCAGAATGGAAGGTGAAGACAGCGACATACCTCAAAAGATGATTGACGTACACAATTAATCAAAAGGACATTTGATCAAATGTCGCCCTCTACTGGCATTATGTGAAACTGAAAAAGAAAAATTTTCAAACAAAACAATGTTTGCTACTGTTATTTAGAGACATGCGAATGATATCACTTTATTTAAATGTCAGTAGAAAACAAATATAATCACTTTACCAAATGCCAAAGAGTTACTTCAGATATATAGTGAGATTATTCCTGTCCAAAGACAATAATTTATACAATTATCAGGACCAGTAAAAGCAGATGTAACCTTTCCTGACTTTGTTAAAAAAAAGGGCAGAGCTGCCAGAAGTCAGGTTTCTTGAGGTTTACAGGCCAGGAGGTAGAAATACTTGACAGCCACTGTGACTTCTGCCTCTGCAGAGGTCACTTTCATTACAGACATCAGCCTGGAGGAGACAAGAAAGGAGACAAGACTGTTTCAGAGGACGGCAAACAAACATAAGCGTGTATAATGCTGCTACTATTGTGTAATAAAATATATGGGCATTTACCTTATTTAGAGCAAAGTGTAAATACATCAGTGGTGGTTTAAAACACTGTGACATAACTTTATGTGCAGAAAATGACAGATTAGCATCATAAAACATGATGTTCACCTCTCAGTTATATCCTGAGAGAGCCTGTTAGCTCTCTGTGGATCTTCTCTCAGCAGAGCTTGATAACTGGAAAAAGACTCCACCAATCCCATGTAGCTGGACAGCGGCATAATATTTCTGTCCCAAAAACACTCCTGCCTGGAAAACAGCACAATATATGCGCTGTGCATTGTATGCATATCAAACACAGAAATAGCAGGGGGGTTTTCCTGTGTTTTGCTACATCGCAGCCAAAGGGGGAAAACTTTTCATATCACTGAAGTCAGATTACTAGCCAAAGAAAAGAAATCCATCACTCACCACTCCTTGTCGGGATAAGGAATAGATCCGTACGCCTCCCTGTACAGATCAATAGAGCTTTGACCAAGGTGGGGACTCCTGTAAGGTTCCAGAGCTGCATAAAACTGATCCAACAACAAAAATATAGATGTTAAATTCGGGTATATGTTATGTATTTGTTATGAGTGACATTTTCTATCTTTGACTTGTCAATAGCACATTTTTATTCACTACACTACAGCAATGTTTCAGTGCAAAACCTACTGTGAGAAAAAGAGCAACAAGATGTTTTAACTTCAAACGTCCACTAGATGGTAACGTAACACTTTTTCAGCATTTTATATTTAGGTCTGAGAGATTCAATCTGTTCACTATCAATATATCATGAAATATTTTTATTTAGATTCCTTTCTTGAAGAAATTTGAACTTGTTGAACGAGGCCCTAATACAAAAGAATAAACAATGAATAAACATTTACTTCTTCTTGAATCATTCTTACTTTTTCAACACAACTATTATCATCTGTGACATACCCTGATATTTTTTATATCTGATGCCATCCTTGATGACTGACTCAACAGTAGAATGGAAGAGTATTTAATGTCCATGTTTAACTTGCCTTTAAATTAAGATTTTAACCAAAACTCAAAATTTTAAATGAATTTTTATCAAACAACATTCAGCATTCAGACAGCAAAAGAACAAGACTTTTAGTAAATAAAGGGAAGGTTGAATAGAGCACAGCCATGTTGTTCTGATTAAAGCTTTTGAGATATTTCTAGTAATTAGGAATCTTTATTCTCTAGAACATGCACATAAATTTCTGGCTTAATTAAGTTAACTCTGCCATTATTAAATGCAAGAAACAGGAGACAGCATAAAATGTGAACTCCAATAATATTTTATTTGTTTTAAAATAATATTAAAGTCATGGTTTATAGTGAATGCTCTCGCACAGCAGTTTAGTACATTTTTCAACAAACTATATTTAGCTCAATAGATGTCACCTCTCAAGAATCAAAATTATAGAACCAATTCACGACAAATGTTGCCTTAAGACACTTTACCAAAAAAACACCAAAAAAAAGTAGCTATCAATCATGCAGGCAGGTTGATGCTATTTTTGATGCTATTAGTTCCTAAAGATCGTAAAGACAAAACTATATCAGAAGTCAGAGGTTTGAGTTGAGGCTATACTGAAGCGAAAATAAGGCTTAACTATGAAAAATCACAGTAGTGCTTTAACTGGCACCCACAGAAACCCTTTCCTATCGGATCCATGTAAAAATCAAAACATCAAGGCAAAGAAAAAAACATTTCCACTGCTTCAGTTATTTACAGATTTAATAAACGTGTTTGTGTTGTGCTTTTGTTTAAGGTTTCAGTCTTTACCTCTTTGCAGACTTGGTTCAGTGTATGTTTGCAGCAGTCGGGGTAGCTGAGCTCCATGTTAATGGTGTAGTTGAGCAGAGCCAAGCAGCCTTGGGGCTTCAGGACCCGGTGGGCCTCCTGCAGGAACCGAGGCCTGTCAAACCAGTGGAAGGCAGACATGGCCGTCACCAGGTCCGCTGAGCTGTCAGCGAAGGGCAGCTCCTCAGCCACACATTGTCTAAAGATAAATCAGGGGGAAAACTATCAAACTTTCAGCCGGCATGACTTTTCTTTTTAAGCATTCAAGAGGTGGATGCAGCCACTCAAACAGCACAAATATTAGACACGAGGAGCCTTTCCTTTGGCTTATAAAAGTCAGCATGCAGTAAGGACCATATGGACTATTTCTCATGCTTGAATCTGCAAATTCCACCTTACTGGGGCTAACAAAAAAAATGTGATTTTTTTTGTTGTTGCTTGTTTTGTTTTTTTAACTGTGACCTATCATGCTTCCTTTTAAACAGATTAGGATAGATTAATGAGATCTATGTTCATTACATTTTTGCACAAAATCATTCTCAAGTAATGCGATTTCACCTTCTCAGTTCTGTCTACTTTAAGCTCCTTTCAGAATGAGCTGTTTTAGTGCTCTGTCACTTTTATGCAAATAAGTTGTTGCTGCCAACTCAATGTTTGTTCTTGCATATTATACAGTGATGCAAACAGATGCACAATTGTACAACCGTACATCTTTGAAAAGCATTAGTAGAATCTCCTGCACAACCAACAAGACTGCAGCAAAAACAATAAATCACTTGTCTTTTCCAGCAGCCATTGTGCAGCGAATGCAATGGTAAACTGAACAAACATGGATATCTGTGTGCGGGGTTTCGTTTGGGTTGCTAGGTGAGGGGCAGCACCTGACATTTTTTATGTCATAAAAGCTCGTTTTCCAGCCACCAAAAAATATTAAGTTATTGCCAGAAAATGACTGGATGTTTTTTTTAAACACTTGGACTGTTTCTAGAAGTGGTAGAGATCCAAATGCAAGTACAAAAACACACAAAAAGTGAATTTAGCATACTAGGTCCCCTATAGGTACCTATAGGGGACCTAGTATTTGAGATCTTAATTTGTAGAGGACTATGAGAGGCAAATATCCCTTTCCTTCTACTTCACTATTATCCGCTACAGTACCTTCTATCAATAAATCACATTAAAAAAAAATATATAAAAAAAACGCATTAAAGCTCTCAGCTGTAGTTGACTTGGAAAATATTTTAGTCACTGTGCTTTCATCATGATACAAGAAAAATAAAAAGACACTGAGTGGATGAGCCAGTGAAGCTCAACTTTTTTGGCTTGGACTTACCTGTATGTGACGTTTGGCTCTTTTGCTTGCTGCAAAGCCACTTCCAACTGAGCAGGACTCACATCTGTTCCCACAACCGAAGAAAAGTGTTTGGACAGGATCCGCGTGCCCTGCCCAGACCCACAACCCACGTCCACAGCCAGCCCAAAGGGACGACCCCGCTAAGAAAATATTTAAGTTACAATGCTGTGAAATTACCTTTACGAAGTAAAATAAACAGCCTACAGTGTTAGTTCTTATAAATCAAAAACATAAAATAGACTTTGGGTGGCTGCTTGTACTCACATGCTTCTCTAGGAAGTCCAGAACTTGTTGAATTAGATGATCTGAAGGAGAGACTCTGTACTTCCAATAGGATGCAGCATGCTCCTTACCTTCAAAAAGTCTGTATGTCATAGCTGTCAAATGCTTATTTTCTGCTGATTTAACTTAAGTTTGGCAAGAAGACAAAAACAACTGTAATATTTCTTCTTTTTGACAAGAAAAACGAACTTCCAGGGTTTCAATTCCTCTCTGCTGACTGACAAAACAAGCAATGTGGCTGCTGGGGAACTGGGAGAATAATTAACTGCCTCCAAGCATGCGTGCTGTGCCTCATAACAAGGGCCTTTAGTGTAACTCATGAATAGAAAACCAGGTCAAACTCAAAGGCTCTCCAGGAAATGCTTAGGTAGCATTGAGGATGATTTCTGTTAGAAAAGCCAGAATCCTGTAAGAGGGGCCTTTAAAGACCCCTTTAAAGAGAGAAAATGCTCTTTTTTTAATAAAAAAAGAGAGCATTTTTATTACTCTCTTACTCTCATAAGAGAGTAATAAAATAAACATAACAAATATACATAAAAATGCTCATAAAACATATTTTCACTGCTAAAATGAGAACCAAACATACAAAACTAAAGAGCCATTATCCAGGCAAAAAGAAAAACGGAGACAAAATACATTGTAATGTGAAAACTTTATTGTTTTAACAATACTTTTCATTTTTGTACAAAATATAATCATGATATTGCAGTTTACTTTTCAAGTTTGAACAATTGTATCACTTTGATACAACACACATATTTCTGGATAAGCCTCTGGAACACTACAAAAGTGATGAAATTATAACTTATTTTAAATCAATATAGTGTGTGACTGCTTTTAATCATTATTCCAACGAATAAAAAAAAAATATTTTTGATCCACCAAAAGTGTTCATTGGTCACAGGAGCAAGAGAAAATGGGTGGAGAAAAAAAGACAAGTTTGCAGTTTCAAGGGAAGGCTGCAACAAAAGCACAGATGATACAAAAAAATATTAAGACAAGTTTTTTTAAGTTGTTTTGAAAACTTGTTTAAATGGGTGGTATTATGAATATTTTAGGCACATAGTGCCATTTAGTCGCATAATCAAGTAACTATGTTACCTTCAGTTATTATAAAAAATGCTGTAAATATCAAATCTAATGTACTTAACTTTGCAACTGATGCCTTGAAATTGGCCTCTGTTTCTTTAAGAAGCTCCTGCTCTTTCATGAATGGTTGCCATGGGAGATTCAAGGTTTCCTCAAACATGCATGAAAGTAACAGTGTTTTTATAACTGAATAATATACATCATAAAAAGCTGAAAAAAGTTGCTTAATTCCTGGGATATTTCACTTTCCCTGTGGTTTCCCTGTGTGTTGCAGAAAAGTGTGTTGTAAGGAGAGATTTTACACACGTTTTAAAATGCAAACACACAAGAACCTCAGATTCTGTTTGCGAAAAATGCTAAATATTCCAGTTAGTCTAAGGTCAAAAGAAACAACAAGGTGTGGAGATCACAGTAAAATGTAGAAAGCACCACTAAGAAATGTTTGGAAAATGCTACGCTAACAAAACATGTTTCATAGAAAAGATCCTTGCAGTGAAAGGTGAGTTTGGAGAATGAGTAGAAAGCTGACACTCCAGATCTGCAGGAAGAGTACAGAACTCTGACTACAACATACAAACAGATCCAGTGAAGAAAAACAAAAGCGTAGGATGTTCTGATTGGAGGACAAATTAGAAAAAATCTTGATAAGTCACTACTTTAAGGTTCCTCAGAAGCTGTAGAGACAGACCAAAACGTAAATTCTAAATATTTATAAAATCATTATAAATGCAAAAGGCACAGCATAAAAGGGATAGTAGAACAAAAAAACATCATATCCAAGCATGATGACTTGTGCATTTTTCCTAAAAACTATTTTAAATGTCAAGAGATTATCTGCCCAGTTGTGCAAAGTTTTTCTCTGTGTTTTTATCTGACTCACCTAAATGGAATCAACTTGAGTTGAGCTCATAACTTTGAAAGAATTTCATGTTTATGTCCATTCCAACACATTTGTGTTACTCATAGCTAATGATTAGCTAACACCCTTTATTATCAAGCACTTCTATTTTCTCTTTTTAAATCATAACAAACTACTCAAATGTAGTGTAAACCTTCGATCAAGGCAATTGTTAAAAATGCTCTGAAATTATGCCTGGGTATTAAGCCAAATGAGCACAACAGTGCACTCTCCGGTTGTTCTTAGCTCTTTACATATTACAAATTGAAACATAATGAAAAAATGTCTTCCAGGGGTTAGTAGCACATAATGTTGCGGTGTTGGTTATTGCGGCTTTGAAGCCAGGACGCAGAAATATTCCCACTCCCGCTCTATTTCAGTGTCAACAGAAGTGACGCCCATTTCATCCAGGAACCTGCGATGAAAACGCTCATAGATTAGATGTACATATTATTTCCCAAAACTGACATCAGAATGAAGAACAGAGAATTACCGCTTCTGAATCTTGGCCAGCATGTCCTCAGCCCCTTGTGGGTCTTTTCTCTTGTAAGAATTGTACATGGACCAACTGCTAATAAAACCCACCAATGTTCTGATGGAGATCATGGATTTGCACTTAAAACTCTCAATCCTGTTGGATCAACATAAGAGGAAAAACGCTGAAAATGTGCATTTACAAAAGGAGTCATGTTAACTACAATTCCAATTCTAAAAGCATCCAGGTTAGCTTTAATTTGTATAACAACCATTTTTTATAACATCAGATGATCTACAAAAGATTACCTTTCCTTGTCTGGATAGGGTATGGCAGAGTACAAGTCTTCCAGTTTACTCTCTGATGCAGCGACTGGGCTGCTTGTGTACGGCCGCAGCAACTTCTTCACCTGCATAATGTCAACAGTGAAGGTTCTAGAAGCTCTGTCTTATTATTTCTCAATATCAGTTCTGCATTTGACACAGTTAATCATAACATGCTGATGGAAAGGTTGTCATGACATATTCCTTCAAAATTGTTACCTAATCTAATTGGAGATGTGGCCAGGACACAGTCTCATTGGAGTGATGAAGCTACAGAGACTAGGTGTTAAACTACAACTCTACTTCCTGGTCTGGAACCTGACTTTTACTTATTTGGAGGATGATTAGTTAACTGAAGTTTTCATGACCAAAAGACGGCCAATCTGTAAGGTGAAAAAGTTGTGGACTTTGATTGTTAACAGGGTCTAATCTAACTAATCTAAAGAAGACGTGTTCTCACCATTTGCAAAAGACGAGAGGTCAGCAGCTAAATCTGACACCAGTTTTAAACAGAAAGGCTCCATCATCATAAGACTAACTATGATTGGACGTCTAAGTCTTCAGATGAAAGACATTCACAGCAAGGAAAACATTGCAATTGTTTTGTTTTTTTTCATCCTGGAAATGTCCGTCGTTATTGTACGCACTTTATTTGCCACCACTGGAAAATATTCTGTTTTATAAAATACATGTTGCAGATTCAAGCCAGAAGTTAATAATTAATTCACTCACTGTACTTTGATTGCCTCCAAAGACAATGCAGATCCTTCTGATGAGATTTAAAATTTAACTTCGACCATAAAAATCACCTACCTCCTGGTATATGTGGTTTAGCTTCTCTCCGCAGTCCTTATAGTTTAATCTGATGTTACCGTCCGTGAAGCCCAGCAGAGCCATGCAGCCCCGCGACTTCAGGACCCGATCGGCCTCAAGCAGAAACCTGGTCGGGTCGAACCAATGTGCTGCCGAAGCTGCTGTCAATAAATCTATGGTGCCGTCCTCAAAAGGAAGCTCTTCTGCTGTCCCCTTACTGCAAATGTACCACAGAGAGACAAGTACAGCAAGTGACCATCACATTCCCAGACAGTCTGGCTTTAAGGAGAGAAAAAAAAAGTTAAAATATGTCAGATCATCCAGTTAGCTCACTCAATTCCTCCAACCTAAACATTCTGCTTCCTACCTGTTACTCAAGAAATTAAGAATAAACCTGTCACAATAACCTATTAATCAATCACATTAGAAGAAGCTTGATCATTTCCATCCTGAAGAGAAAATTTGTTTACAGACACTTTATAATCCATTGTGTGTTTATTGTTTTTGGTTGTTGTGTTTTATTTTGGATATTTAAAATGTCTTCCAGTTCCAGCAGTGTGTGTGTGGAGTGTTCTGCACAAAATTAGAGTTTATTGGTCTTTGAGGGGGCAAACTTGTATCATTCTGCCTTTTCTAATATATTACTTGAGAAGTGTCTCAAAACAATATCGCAAAAATTTCAGAGACAATTAGTAAGTTAACTTAGTTGCTATTGTGACAGATCACCTTGTAAATGAAGTTTGAGTCACATCATGTAATAGATGCTGTGACATCACTTTGTTAATCGTGTTTTTGTGACAAACTGCGATGTAGTTGTCACTTTATAAAGGAAGGACTTTAATTTATAGACGTTTTCTTCAAAATGTCAGTGAAAGATCAGCAAAGCATTAATGTGGAATGGTAGAAGCTTTGTTATTCAGCTCATTCTTTTAACTTGCGTTGTGTCACATACAAAAAGGATTTCATAACTTGCCGGTTAACATTTACACCTACAGCGGACCTCTGCCTACCGGTATGTGATGTTAGCGTATCCCGGCACGGCCCGGGCCTCCTCCAGCTGGAAGTCGCTGATATCAATGCCAACCACTTCTTTGAAATGCGGCGCAATTAGTCGAGTGTGCTGACCCGTTCCACATCCCAGGTCTACAGCAAGCACATGCGGCTGTCCCTTCTGGGGATGAGAACGGGTGATAAGTTCTTTATTAAAGAGAGAAAAGATTATGTCAGACAGGACATACCTTTTTGTCCAAGTACTGAATGATAACGTCCTTCAGCCCAGATGGAGGCGTAAACCGATACTGTTGGTAGATGGAAGCGTGTTCCTTCCCTTCAAAAAGTCGGTATGCCATTGGGACGTTTCACTTGCTTTTCTTATCTCTTGCCTGTTGCAACTAGCTTGATCTGTCCTGCAGAGCAGACTCTGCCTTTGGGAGCAAAGTTCGTCTTTTGTCTCTTTCAATCCCTTGTTTCTCTTCGCTTCCCCTCCCTGCTAATCTTGTTACTGTGTAACATGTTTATTTTCAAATCTCCTGCCAGGCACGTGTGTGGTCTTTGGTCTTGCAGGAATCAAACCTCCCCGACATCCTACAATTCAAATAAAACAGATGAGAGCAGTGATAATTTAAGGATGATCAGATGAAGATTTGAACTTTTTAAACCAAGTGAATAAAAGTTGTCTGACCAAGCTTCTGACTGAAAGCTGCCTATGTAGAAGGTCCTGTTGGCTCAGCTGCAGAGCTGTTGACTGTACACTGGGCCTCCTGCTTAACCCTTTCCTTTCATTGCATATTTCTACACATTACATCAGATAAACTACATTATGTGAAAAATTGCACAAACTAATGAAATACTGCAAGTAAAATAGAATCAAGTTTTTCTTGTCTGCAAGAACAAATGTGCCAAGTTTTTCTAAAACGGTTTGTGTTAATAATACAATCCATTTGTCTTTACACGTAAGACTGCCAATGTTATACTTTGTTAAATTACTGAATAACAACAAAGACAGTTGAACATTGATCTGTCTGTCACAATCAATGTGCAGTTTCAGTAATTCACCAATGTCCCAACAGGGAAATGACCATCTGACAGAAGGGTGATTTGAGAATCCATGGGACAAAAAAAAAATAATAGTGTGAGAAAAAAAGAAATAAGACTTGCAGAAGACAAGTAAAACACAGACCTGCCTTGAAGAACCTCTTCTTGTTCAGCAGTAGTTAGCGTTCAACTTAATGGTGCATTGCTGGCCCCTTCTGCTCCAGAGAACAAATTACAGTCAAAATACGTCTTCAACCATCCATCCTATGTTTTTACCCGCTCGTCTTTGTTGCATCTCTATGAAACTGAATGAGTCGCAGTCCGACACAGAGACGAAAAGGACAAACAATCTGAAGCATGTCCTCTCAAATAAGCCAGAACACACAAGGATTTATTTATGTATTTATTTATTACCGTGGGCTGCAGATCGACGCTCCCGTACAAATGTCAAAGTATCGCCTTTAATCGACATCCCGTCTTGTTTACAGCATAAACGGTGAGATTTACAAAGGCAGTACGGAAAAAAGCTCCAGCAACAACTTACCCTCAATGTTTGGCTGCGATCAATGTGAGGAAAAGGAAGTAACGTGGACACAAGTGTATACAAAACAGGACCTTTCAAAATAAAGCAAATGATGATAGCCCCAACACAGCAAAATTAGAAACATTAACGTGTGATGGTGCCTGGTGGTCCATGTTTCTCAATGTCCTGTTGTTTGAAGTCAAGTGTTAGGGGTCATCTGATAAGATGTCTGTGATCTGTACAGCCAAAGGTCAAACTTATCAGTCCATAAAACATTGCAAAATGTCCCTTAGTGAATCGGTGGGTTATTTGGTAAACGAAACCTTTACAGACATTTTTCCAATAATGGGAACCAGCAGATGTTTCTTGTACATAACTTGCTTTACACGAGTATTTTAATAAAAATACTTACAGACAACTGCACAACTTTTGTAAGCTGATAATTGGGGCCATTTTTGCTCTCCTTTGACACGTCCGAATGGTACCTTTAGTTTTCTTCCACATCTTCCTGCTTTTGGGTTGTTTTTCAGTGTTAAGGGTAATTCTAGCTGATAACCTAATCCTGCACCTGTTTTCTCTCACCAATCACAGAACTGTTGTTTAAGAAAAACTTCAGAAATTAACAATTTTACTCATATTTTCAGAGAAATGTGCAATAGCCAACATGTATAGCCCCCACTGGTTTTATTTTTAGTAAAGGGAGACTCACTTATTTTGTTCATAAAATGAATGAGCCCACAATTTAAATATACTCATTTCAACTTATATTTTAAAATTTGAAACTACACAAAAGTTGATGCATTCCATAAATGTTGGCTCTGTTGCACCCACTAGTAAATTATTTGCAAACTAAGTTATTAATCTGGCCAGTGATACTCTACTCTTATTTTTAAAGCACACATGCAAATGCATTATTAATTGATAGATAAGAAAAAACACAACACTTGTGTTGATAAATCAAAATGAAAGCAAATACACAAAATGATATAAGACAAATTTTATTTTTTCTTGTGACATTTTAGGACAAATCTAAACAATCACAATCTGTAACATGTTATACAATCAGCAAGGTTTTAATTTTTCGATTGAACTCAATCACTGATTTAAAAAAAAAAAAAACTTTTCTGTATCCCTGACGTGTGTTAAGGATTGATTGACTGTGGATGTGCTTAGAAAACTGTGTGAAGCTTGAATTATTCAGAGCAATGCTTAGAGTGAATGAGGATCTGATGTACTGCTCTCCTTGCTGCATCAAGTAATAAAACTCACATTTCCAAAACCTCATGTTTGCACCTGGAAAAGACAAGTGTTTTGTTGTTGACTTACTATTCAGAAACCACTTACTGGACTTTCTGTCTGACCCAGCTGACAAGAAGTTCCAGTAATTTCCATATCAGATCTCTCAACAAGACATGACAGAAGGCTAAAGTGCAAATCCAATGACAAAAAACATGCAGAAAACAGGATGGTAGAGATAAACCAAAGGCCAGCTTCAGGAAGATCTGACAAAGAACCTCTTCTTCTTGTTTTAATGTCCTGTAGCTCCCCACTGCATTCAGTCATTCATGAACTGATGGTGGCAACCTGCTGACTGTAGCCAGAGCTGTCCTGAGGCACTCTGACAGAAGTGAGGTTGCCATACACTGGTGCCACCGGGCCGCCTGATCACCACCAGCAGGCAAGGAAGTGACGCGTCTTGCCAATGGACACAATGACCGAGATGGATGGAGCAGGGGAACCGACTGAACAGCAGCCTCGATTCTGTCAGCCAGTCGCAGGGTAGGGTTGCCACAATCCATGTGCGAATGACTTCATGTAGTATGAAAAAGTTTTGGAGTCCTACGGACAAAATAAAGCTCTGCACAAGAGTAGGCCATTTTCACCGATCATTTTGACAGGCCTTACTCTTTAAAAAGCAAATAAGTGTTTTACTTTCATTGCAGCACAACAGGTCATAAAAACAGCAGCAAAAGCAAACACGATTAGGTCAGCCATACTTTGTTTCTTTCCATTTCTTTGTCAAGATTGTTGTTTTGTTTGACCATTCGCTACAAGGAAAACTATTTTTTTTAAGTTCTGCATGACGGGCCTTAGAGGAAGCAAAGTGTGCTTAATTGCACCTGAGGGATAATAATAATGACCTATTGACCATTTCCAAATGAGGCAGTGAGCATAATGCCATCCCAAGGGTTCTCATTAAGTTTTAAAATATCAAAGGAATTAACTTAGGCATACATTTCTCCTCTGCTTAAAATGTGTATCATCCTTGTACACTGAGGCATTGAATCCCAAAAGTTGACTCACAGTCTTTGTTTACTTGTTTGATCACCTAGAGAGATTTTCCACAGCACAGAGCTGAGAGACATGAAATAATCAGTAGTCAATTGACATCATTCACTACAACAGGGTCAATATTATTAATATACGTTGAACGTTTTCATACTTTGTCACGGTACAACCAGGGATTGCTATTTTATATTTGAATTTGATGTGACGGACCATCAGACAGTAGTGCCGAATTTTGAAGTGGACAGAAGTGGTTCAGATTTGTACAAATGAAAATCTGAAAAGTGTGAAAGTGCATTTTTATACACCTCTTTTTATTCTGAAACCCCTAAATAAAATCTATTGTTTTTATTATTCTATTATCATATAGTCTACCTGTATTTACTCATTATATTACCTTAGTAGTCTTTGTTTAGTTATCTAATGTGTAGTTTATGCTTCTTTACTACATATTCATTTAGTCATTTGATTCCTTATGCTAAGGATCATTTTCCATATATTCATTACATTAATTTGATTTATCATTTACTTATTTGTTGCTGATGAACTATATTTCAAGACATTGAATTGTGAAGAGCAATGAACATATAGATGGTTGAAGTGGAAGCTAACATGACACTTCATGGTATGTGAGAAGATTAAAGTTTTTTCCAACATGAGATGAGGCCTGGGTGCAGGAGACAAGAATGCATTGTTCTGGGGTTTTCCAGAGCTGAAGAGACCACCACCCAACATATGTGTAAACATGTGTGAAGAAGTATAAGTAGTCAGAGCAGATCTGTGTTGGTAGAAGCTTTATTACTTGCATATTGTACCTTATAGTCTTCTCCTTGATCAAGTATAGCCTTGAATAGATAGATTTGTGAGTATGCCTTTGATTTGAATGTGCT
>NW_006800292.1:508962-512785 GCF_000485575.1 Poecilia formosa | reverse complement strand
GTCTGTCTGTCTGTCTGTCTGTCTGTCTGTCTGTCTGTCTGTCTGTCTGTCTGTCTGTCTGTCTTGTTTAACTGTAATGACTACGGTTCATATAACTGGATATTCAAGAACCTCCAGAACTTCATCAGCTGTCAGTGTTAAAACAGCTTTCCACAGTTTCTTAATTGTTGCTTATTGCTCCTGACATACACCACTCCTTTCTGCCCCCGTTAAAACAGATAATATTCATGAGGTTGGAAAATCCCACCCTTGTCTTTGTGTTTGAAAGCACACTGATTGGCTGCTTGGAAATCCTTGCTCAGCTGGTTCTTAGTCTTACTAAAGAGTGCGAAGACGCAAGATTCGTCACTTGAAGGGAGTTTATTTGCCTTTGAAACAACAGACACATTTCTTAACCCTAAAACAATGAATAATGTTTCAACAATTTCACTGTTTTTTCTTTCAGGTCTGAATGAAACGAGTCGGAATCACAGATCAGCTCTCTTCTTTCTCAGTTTGATGTGTTACTGCATAACTGTCCTTGTAAATGTTTGTCTTATTCTGACTATAATCTTGGATAATGAGCTCCATGAACCAATGTATATTCTGCTCTGTGCTTTTTGTATGAATGCTCTTTATGGAACAGCAGGTTTCTATCCTAAATTTCTGTCAGATCTGCTCTCTCCTGTTCATGTCATCTCTTATTCAGGCTGCCTTCTGCAGGCTCAGGTGTTGTACACCTTTGCCTGCAGTGATCTGTCCATCCTTTCCCTCATGGCATATGACCGGTATCTGGCTATATGTCGACCACTGGAGTACCACTCTGTCATGTCGAAGCAGAGAGTCATGAAGCTGACGTCCTTTTTTTGGTTAACATCAGCTTTCATTGTTGCACTCAACCTTTTTCTAACATATAAACTAAAGTTATGCCGTCCATATATTAACAGACTTTTCTGTGTAAATTGGAGCATTGTGTCACTGGCGTGTTTCCCTAGCGAAACCTCTATTAATGAAATTGTTGCAAACATTACAATACTAATTTGTATTCTTTGTGGTGTCTTCATTGTTTGGTCATACATGTACATCATTAAAAGATGTGCCAGTTCTATGGAGAACCGGGCAAAGTTCATGCAAACATGTGTGCCACATTTAATTTCCTTGTCCACCTTTATTCTAACTATTTTGATTGATATTATTAATAATCGACGTAGTTCTGCAGATTTGGCCAAGACTTTGCAAAATTTTATTGCTATGGAATTTCTTGTCATTCCTCCCTTCATAAATCCACTCATTTATGGTTTCAAACTGACCAAAGTTAGAAACAGAATTATTACTTTTGTTACTCTCAGATGTAAATAAATGTAAGCACATTTCTTTCAGACGAATTAAAAAGCAATGCTTTCATAAACTTTTATTTACTTTGATTTTTGCTTTCTATTTAGTTTTTTTTTCTGCTCAGAAATTTTTTTTCTTTAATTCTTGTTTCAAGGCGGTGAGAGTTAACTTTACCTGTTTAAAATTTGACTTCAGAAATGTTTCATCTCAAATGGTTTTATATTTTGATATTCTGTGAAAATAAACATTTAAAAAAATAATGTCACATATGAGAAGACAATGTGTTTTGTCAATCTATTTGAGGGTTGGAAGGCAGCTGTGGAAAAAATATTGCTTGCATGATAAACCGGACAATATAAATATTTTAGCTGTTATTTGGCTGCTTCATCTTGCAGGATGTTATTTTAAACAATAAGTTGCATCTTTACTGATTAAAATCAAATTTAAAAATGGGGGAAACACTTTTCCACAAGATGATCGATTCATCCATCGTGTGTTATGCTGATAAGTATAGAAGGGATTCCCTCCTGGGAGATAACAAGGATCACAAATTTTTAAGGAACATAATCTCTGTAGAGGGTCGGACATTTAACCATGAGGAGATTGTCTTCCTGTAGCATGTCCTTGGAAAATTTTAATTTCATGTGTCCAAATTACCATTGGCCTATTTTTCATGGCCACAATTCAAAATGAGACGAGAAAGCGTGCCATTACAATCAGGTGTGTGTAAACTTCACAGTCAGGAAACAGCTACAAGGAAAACGGCTGCCCTATGTTGCAGCTGCTATCCAGGTGGAGATGGATGCCTCAGCTGCTGGTGCTCTGACCAGCCACAGCATTAGGCTTTGCAACTGGTGATGATAAATGTACACCAACATGGCCGTCATTAGGCATGAAGTTAGTACAGGAGGCAGCCAAATCCATCAAATTAACGGCTATTTTCCATACTGGAGCAACACATGGGGCTCAGCAGCAACAACAGTAGGTTAGCAAGCATTCTCTACGTGGCACTATCATCCCATCCTCTGTGTTTTTGGATGTGTTGAGGTGGCACAGAAAATTTAAACCAGCCTATTAGCAACGTCACACCATAGGCGCATAAACAATTAATCAACTTGATCAATTAAATTTAAAAATGCAGCGTCAGATTCTCCACACAAAAGTATTGCAGGAGGGATCGTTTCTTTTTACGTCTGATTCTTTCATAGGGCATCACAACTTGTACAGTTGCTTTGTGGTGCGCTCAAACAGAAGAAAACCAGTAACAGTGTTGACTGGACCTCATAATGTTTTCAGGCATTTTGAAATGCTGATACCAGCCTTTGGGCCACACTTCCTTGTCAGCACAGATAACTTTTCACAACTGAGCCATTAATATTCGATATGTCCTAAGTTTTGGATCCTTGATCTACACGTCAACAATGCTGCTTTGCTACTTTCTCTAAATTTTTGATAGACATTCAACATATGCTAACAAATAACTTGGCAGCTCACTGTCTGACATGTACATTGATATCTGCGGTTTACGTTGCCAATGATTTTTACAATATGACTGCAGACCAGAGTGGTGATACAGACATCCCTGTGCTTCAGTCTACACCCACTACAAGTGTAGACTGGAGTAAAATAATCATTTTTATTTCTAACCTGGGTCCAAGGTAGGTGCAGGAAGTCCTTAGTCCTAGTCAGTGGTTGGATCATGTGCATGTGGACTTGGTGGGTCTGCTGCCTTCTTAACAAGGTTTCAAACATTTCTTGACCCATAATCGATCAGGCCATCTGGTAGCCTATGTTTACAGTTGTGGCCTGCGGCATTTTTGTCAACCTGAGTCACATGTTTCGTTCTCTCTTCAAACATAACTTGCAGAGACATTATGTTTCTTTCAGAACTTTGGTCCGCCATGGCCACAACCTACAGGCTAATGGAGGCGGTAACACTTTATTTGAAGGGGGGTGAATAAGACTGTTATGACACTGTCATGACATAACACCTGTCAAGAACATGAATAAGCCTTCATGAATATTTATGACTGTTGTCATAAAGCGTCATTCGGTAAATGACACTTTTAATACAAAGTTGACATTATTCAAAATGTCTTTGTTATGACAACTTGACATTAACCAAGAAATCATTACTGATTAAACTTTACCTTTAATAACATAAAGATACCTAATTTTTAAAGTACAATCAGTAATACTTTTATAACAAATTTATATCATTTATATCATGGAGGCTAATGGAGGGCAAGAGTCCTGAAACTTTTAAACATGTCCCTGGTTCAACACGCCTGAATCAAATGAGTGAATTACCTCCACAGAACGCAGTCAAGTTCTGCATTCTGTGGAGGTCTTGCTAATGACCTGATTATTTGATTCACGTGTGTTGAAGCTGACATAGATACATTTATAGTTTTGTTTTTGATAAAAATGTAGCATCCTAATTTTATTCATGTTTGACAGAAGTTTTAATTTTATTAAAGAAAATATTAATATAATAAATGTTTTCTGG
>NW_006800292.1:501593-508630 GCF_000485575.1 Poecilia formosa | reverse complement strand
TAATTCACTTTTTGTAGGCTTACATGATCAGACTTGCTGCTTTCCTGCCATTCCCTGGACAGTCAGTTTGACCTCCAGAACTTCACTTGTTTGCTCTGGCCTTCATCTCGCTCTGTTATGTTATTGCAATCTGCCTCTGTTCCCCCCTGAAGATTTTCCCCACCTGTCTGCCCCTGTGGAATCAGCTATAACTTTGTGATGTATCCAACTTTCACCAGTCAGTGAAGTGCACTGCACAACAGAAGGGCTATAAGCTTGCTTGAAATGCCACTGCAGCAGGGAAACGAGATTAGACACTATAATTGAACTGGTTGGGGAGCAAAAGACGCATTTTTAAACCAAGATGAACAATGTTTCAGCAATTTCAATGTTTTTTTCTCTCAGGTTTAAATGAAGCAAGAAATTACAGATCAACTCTTTTCTTTCTCAGTTTTTCGTGTTACTCAATAATCATCCTTGTAAATGTTTGTGTTGTTCTGACTATAATCTTGAATAATGAGCTCCATGAACCAATGTATATTTTTCTCTGTGCTTTTTGTATGAATTTCCTTTATGGAACAGCAGGTTTCTATCCTAAATTTCTGTCAGATCTGCTCTCTCCTGTTCATGTAATCTCTTATTCAGGCTGCCTTCTGCAGGCTCAGGTTTTGTACTCCTTTGCCTGCAGTGATCTGTCCATCCTTGCCCTCATGGCGTATGACCGGTATCTGGCTATATGTCGACCACTGGAGTACCACTCTGTCATGTCGAAGCAGAGAGTCATCACTTTAGTTTGTCTTGCTTGGTTAACACCTTTCTTCATTATAGCTGTAAGCACCTTATTAGCATCAAGGCTGAAGTTATGCAGCCCGTATTTAAACAGACTGATCTGTTTGAACTGGAGCATCGTTATGCTTGCTTGTTTTCCAGCCGAAACGATTCCTAACAGCATCATTGGAAATATTACAATATTAATATATGGACTTCATGGTGTTGTGATTGGTTGGTCCTATCTGTTTCTCATCAAAACTTGTGTTGGTTCTATAGAAAACAGGAGAAAGTTCATGCAGACATGCGTGCCACATTTGATCTCTTTGTTCACGTTTTTAGTAACTATACTTTTTGATGTTATATATATTCGATTTGAGACTAAGAATTTACCACCAACACTTAAACACTTTGTTTCAATAGAATTTCTTATCTTGCCTCCTTTAATGAATCCCCTGATTTATGGCTTCAAGTTGACCCAAATAAGAAAAAAAATTATGAGTGTGGTGACCATGAAAATGAAATGACCCTCCTTTAGTCTCACATTATCTAAAGTTAAGTTTTAAGTTTAGAAAAGAAATTTTAAACACTGATTTTGTCATATATTTTTCTATTACTTTAACTCAAAAATACTTATCTATTTGTGCTTACCCATGAGGTCATGCCATGTTATTTTTTCTAATTTGTAACTGTAAATGTTAGTGACTTGCCTTGTAATGTATTTAGATGTAAAGCACAAAATTATAATTGTAAGAATAATTTGTCGTTTTAGTTCAGGAATGACTAATTTCAGAGGACTAAATACATTGTAGCTTTGTTCCATTTTTAGAATGGCTCTAAATTGATATGCAATACTTTTATTTACTATACTCACTGTATTATGTTTGTTTTATTCTAAAATTAAATGAGCCTTTCTCAACTGTTTGAATTAAATATAAATTTTGTTTGTTTTTTATTAGTATATTTTATTGTTTATTTTATATATTTATGGTTCAATACATTGATTTGTTAGCAATGGCATTTCCTGAATCCCATGGTCAGTGTTGTTTAATTCACAATTTCTTTATGGTTTATTTTATGATTGCTGTTTTGGCTGTTTGGGGGGTGGCGGGGGGTGTTTGGGTTCTTTGCCTCCTATTTTTATCCCTTTGGAAACCATTTTATATAAAAACTCACTGATTTATTGATTGATTGTACAAATGAAAAACAAGTCAACATGTCGGAAAATAACAGGAAATACTTCACAATCTACAACCCAGACTATTATATTTGCATGTGCAACTGGTGATGAAATAAAAATTTGTCAATTAAATCTAACGTGAGTGGTCTTTTTTTTTCTTCTACATTTTCATAATAAATATGAATCGATTTTAATCTGGTTAGCAGATTAATTTAACCTTTTCTATTCTTTGTTATTTCATGTGCATCTTCTTACTGTATCTGTGCCCTCTCTCCCACACACTATTTTCAGCCTTTACAACTGTTCAGTTATGAAGATGTAACTTGATTTTCCGAGCAGTCTTTAAATGCACCACATGTCGATGCCGGTTCGACCTGTGGATCTAATCACCGAGGGGAGACGTCATGTGCCGCTGAGCTGAGATACGGGGGTAAAACTCTCTCCATAGTCGGAGGCCTTAGTCCTCCAAGATGCTGTCACAGGTTCAAATCCCAGCCTGGTGGCTTTCCCCCCAACCCCCTCTCCCATAACCCACTTCCCTGTCTGACCACTATCAATGAAGACCACTAAAGCCAGAAAAATAATTTGAAATAAATAAATAAATAAACTAACTGGCCATATATTAAATATGACACTATGACAAATATCAGAAGGCAGTGATGACAATGATTAGGAACATACAAATAGATGGCAGACATAACATGACAACATGTTAAAGGATTTCATAATTACTGAAAAACCTGGGAAAGAGAGGGAGAGATTACTGGTGCAGGTCACAGGTAAATGTGGTTACCCCAATAGGTAGCAAGTATGAAATTTGCCCTAACACTAGATCATGCTGTGGCTTTGAATACCCATGTCACTTTGGTATTTTTATGTGTAACATGCATTTCCATTTGTATAAAATGTAAATGAGATAATTTTTTAATTGAAGTATTTGATAGTATGCATGCAGGGGTTTTAGGCCTTATGAATCATGAATGTGAATGTTTGTAATGTTAATCATTTTTATTTATTTTCTCACCTGACTGCTGTAGCCAGGCTTCTGCAATTTCGTAATTGCAGCCTCCCCGTGGTGTCCCACGTGTCAGTCTCTGTGGAACCAACTTTATCTTCATGAAGTATCAAGTCAAGTCATTCTGCTGCAGTGCCTGAAAGGAGGGTATTTGAAATCACAGCTACTGTAGGACTTTCTAAATTCAACAGAGAAGCCAGGAAGGACTCTGTAAGAGAGCAAAGATACATTTTCTTAACCAAAATGAACAATGTTTCAACAGTTTCAGTGTTTTTACTTTCAGGTTTAAATGAGACAAGACATTACAGGCCACTTTTTTTCTTTCTCAGTTTTCTGTGTTACTCCATAATTATCCTTGTGAATGTTTGTCTTGTTTTGACAATAATCTTGAATAATGAATTCCACGAACCAATGTATATTCTGCTCTGTGCTTTTTGCTTGAATACCATTTATGGAACAGCAGCTTTCTTTCCTAAATTTCTGTCAGATCTGCTCTCTCCTGTTCATGTCATCTCTTATTCAGGCTGCCTTCTGCAGGCTCAGGTTTTGTACTCCTTCGGCTGCAGCGATCTGTCCATCCTTGCCCTCATGGCGTATGACCGGTATCTGGCTATATGTCGACCACTGGAGTACCACTCTGTCTTGCCAAATCAGAGAGTCATCACTTTAGTTTGTCTTGCCTGGGTCACACCTTTCTGCATTGTATCTGTAAGCACTTTTCTTACATCTAGGTTGAAATTATGCAGCTCGTATTTAAACAGACTCATTTGTATGAACGGGAGTATTGTTTTACTTGCTTGTTTTCCAGCTGAAACTTTTGTGAACAACGTAGTTTCAAATCTCACAATAATAATTTACGGCCTCCACAGTGTTGTAATCGCGTGGTCCTACATGTTTCTCATCAAAACATGTGTCAGTTCTTTGGAAAACAGAAAAAAATTCATGCAAACATGCGTGCCTCATTTGATTTCCTTGATATCATTTTCAGTAACGATACTTTTTGATGTCATATATATTCGATTTGAGTCCAATCATTTACCACCAACTCTTAAATACTTTGTTTCAATAGAATTTCTCATCATTCCTCCTATAATGAATCCACTGATATATGGTTTTAAGTTGACCCAAATAAGAAACAAAATTATTGCATCTCTGAAAATGAATTGAGACTCTTGTCTTACTTTTTTTTGTTTTTGTAAAAATTAAATATATGATCATTTCAAGTGTTTTAACCATCGTTTCTCCTTTTATTTTCTTAACTCCTTTCATTCAATTCAACCAAATGTTTTCCTTTTTGGTTGTAATTAGCATTCACTCATATTCAGTAAATTAGAATACGATTGAAGAATACTTTTAAATAAGTAACTCAATTCATTCAGGGAAACACATCACTACTCTGTTGTTTTTTTTCTGTTTATGATGTTTTGTTTTTGTTTAAAGATAATGAAAGAACAACATTTATGATTATATTGTTACATCAGACAAAATCAGACTTTTATGCATTAAAACATTAATGCAGAAATGTTGGCTTTATTAGAAGTTTGTTAAGGATTGTTATTTTCCAATGGCACTTTTAATTTGTAAGACAAGCATCATCAAAATGCATTTTCGATTTGAATATGACTTATTGTAACATTTGAATATGACTTATTGTAACTTACCTTCTAATATATTGTATTTAAGGTAAGAAAAAAATACAATTGTAGTTTGAAACAATTTTTAATCATCATAACTGCACTGTAATTATTTTTTCTCCATTATTCTTGACCTTATTTTTCTAGTTGTTTCTGTTGTTTTGATTGTCATCTCCTGTTTTTGTCTCCTTAAGCTCTTTGTGTTGAAATGTCTGAAAAGTGCTCTATAAAACTGACTGAGCAATTAATTGCACAAATAACACAAGTTGCCATTGTGTTAAGAGACAGCAGGAATTACTACACCCTTTCCCTCAATCTGTGGAATAATGTGTTCAGGCTTGTTGGTAGAAAAACATTATTTGTGTCACAAGATTCACAACTCTCTAAAATAAGCTCTTATTTTATTAACTTTCAACTTAATATGTGTAATATGATATGCAGGTCAAAGATTTTCTTTTTTTTTTTATTTCTTACATGCAAGGTATCCTGTAAGATTTGCTAATAAATTGTTTTTATAAAGACTTGGGGTCTCATTTTTAAAGGATTGAGTAGGATTCATAAAACTGCACTTGTATCCAAAAGCCCAAAATGACATACACCTAAAGAAAAATCAAGATTTATAAAACCATGTGCATGCACACCTGCAAGGACCTAAACATTTGTTCAGACCTCTACATCTCGCATGAGCTGCTCAGTGCAAAGCAGCTCATAAGTATCCATGTGTGTTTGAACACACTGACATTCAATGTTATTTCATGATTAACAATGGTAACCACAGAGGAAAGTGGAAAAACAAAAAGGTAATTGAGGCAAAAAGCAATGCAAGTGATGTGGAGATTTCAAAAAATACATTTTCTGATTGCCACATTTACATTAAATGAAGTTTACACACTGCCACTGTCATTTTAGGAGTGGGAAACTACACGGTTGAACGCTCACAGATGTATTATTTAAGTGCACCTCCTTAAAACTCTGTGGGTTTGGAAATAGGGTTAGGAGCCAAAGTCTGAGAGGTTAGCATGTAGGTAATAGAGGAGGTGTGCATGAGTACATCAGGCTCGAATAGTCAGAATTCCACAAATTATTTTTTCACAGACTCAATGAGAAGCATGCCATTCTGTACAGCACCTGCCTGCAGTGTTTTCCCCACGCTGCTTTGTGCCAAAATAAAGGAATCATGTGATCAAGACCAAGACTGAGGCTTAACTATCCAAAACCAAGACCAGGAGCCCGAGACACCTTAACTGTCTCCTCTCACTCTGGAGGGGCAGCGGCTCTTCTCTGAGCCTCTCCCAGATGTCCAGGCTTTTTACCTTGTCCTAGCAGAAATAAACACAGAAACAATCAGAAAGGAGCACAACAAAACTAAAACACAAACACCTGTGGATTTAAGTTTATTGAGGGTTCACTGGTTGTCTCTGCCTCTGTGAGATACAGAACTGAAGACTTTGGCAAACAGACTTCCATTAACAAAAAGAGTATTTGGTAACACTTTATTTGAGGGGGTGTGAATAAGACTGACATAACACATGTCATAAACATGACATAACACATGTCATGAAGATTAAGAAGTTTTTATGAATCTGTATGACTGTTGTCATGACGTGTCATTCGGTAAATAATGACACTTTTAATGCAAAGTTGCTCTAAAAGTTGCATTGAAAGTCCATTAAAAGTGCTAACTTTGCATTAATTTGTCATTATTTACAAAATCATGCAAAGTTGGCACTTTTAATGGATTTTTAATGCAACATTTAAAGCACCTTATCATTAATAGAAAAGGCAATAGTAAACATTAGAAGATGGAAATAACTTTTCTATCTAAAAGAGACCCATAAACAGTCAGAAAGGAGAACAAAATAACTAAAACAAAAGCACCTGTGGATCATGATGTAAGATTCCTTTCATGTTTGGATTAGGCGGTACCATTATTTCAAGGGGGAATTGATTTAGGTTAAATCTAGGTGTGTGTTTCTGTAGAGTCAAGTGAGACTTGTTGAAGTCTCTAGTGTCCTCCCAGTCAATGAGCTGCATTGCAAGAAAGAAGGATTATTGGTTGGTTTGAAATCCCACTGCAGCTGTAGCTTTTGCTATATTCAACAGACAAACATTAGACACAGTTACAGAGCTGGTCAAAGGGCAGGGTTACACTTCTCAACCACGATGGACAATGTTTCAGCTATTTCAATGTTTTTTCTCTCAGGTTTAAATGAGACAAGGAATTACAGATCAATTATTTTCTTTCTCACTTTGGTGTGTTACTTAATAATCATCCTTGCAAATGTTTGTGTTGTTCTGATTATAATCTTAAATAATGAGCTCCATGAACCAATGTATATTTTTCTCTGTGCTATTTGTATGAATGCTCTTTATGGAACAGCAGGTTTCTATCCTAAATTTCTGTCAGATCTGCTCTCTCCTGTTCATGTCATCTCTTATTCAGGCTGCCTTCTGCAGGCTC
>NW_006800292.1:495973-501583 GCF_000485575.1 Poecilia formosa | reverse complement strand
TTTTTTTTTTTTTTTTGTTTGTTTTGTTTTTTGTTTGCTTTCATCACTTGGGGTTAATTTTTTGTATAAAACGTCCTCATCTATGGATAACGACTGATTAATCACACAAATGACAAACATTTGTAATATTCTACACAACTTATTTTATACAACTCAGTCTGTCAAATATTGTGTGCAGGCTGGCTGATAAAAGCTTGTGTCAGCATTCTTTGATTTGCCAGATTCTCAAATATCTTATTACTCTGTTCAGTGATATTTAACTTCAGGAGCATCAAACTCAGTGTTTTTTTTTCTTTTTAAATGATTTTAATCTTTTTTGTTCAATCCTCACTGATAATCCTGAACCACATTTAGCCTCCTGCAATGACAAAACACTTCAAAAAATGATGTAAATGTAAGTGAGTGGTTTGTTCCCCACTCGAAGTAAATATAACATATTAAAGAGACATGCATGCAACAATAAATGAGAAACTTATAATGATGGATGAGGATTTTACAGTTTCCCACAGTCTGAGAGAGGCTGAAGAAGGACTGTGTACAATAGGAGGGAAAAGACAGCATTTTAGTTTGTTAGCTTAATAAGCAGACAACATAACATGACAATGTTAGCTTATCTAATTATGGGTAAATATTGTGATTTAACAGAATATTTTGAGCCATATTTGGAGGTTTTGGTGCAATGGATGTTGGCAAATTATATTTTAGATGAAATGGATGTTTGTCCAATTCTCTCTGTGAACAGAGCAGATACATACTGCTAAAGAATCGTTTGTCTCTGAAGATACAGGTTACTATAGATTACATTATTTAGCAATGACAGAGGTGTGAAGTGCACATAGTTGAATGGTTTTGGTAATATAACCAGGAAGAAGAGTCAGTTTCTGACTATGTTGTAGCCATGAGGAGGTTGTGAGCCATATGGACAATATTTGGATGAGGTGCTGAGCGATTGCTTTGTTAACAAGCTGCGCGCTGAGGCTGTGCATCTTACTTTCACACGTGTGTGTCAAATTACCATGTCCAAAGAGCTTGCTTCAAATAATGCAGTGGAGTTTCCTGGACTCAGTGAATATCACCAAGAAAATCCCAAGAGAGAGAGAGAGAGAGAGAGAGAGAGATAGAGAGAAGAAGAAGAAAATAGAGAAGGAGAGAGAGGGAAAGAGAGAGAAAAAGAAATCAATCCAACGTTAAAGAGTAAACAGACTGATCTAATCAAAGAAAGAGACTAAAGAACACAGAATAATCAAAATAACCTAAGATCCTAACAATAGGAGTTTGTTTTCGGTCAATAGTTCCTTAAAACTGATGAAAAAGTATTAGTTTTACTGGCAGATAACTGGCACAAAATGTCTTGTTATAATCTCTCAGTGGAATTAATACGTTTTCCGCAATTTTAAGGAATTTCTCACTTAAAACAAGCTCTTATGTCCTCTGTGTGGACATTTTTCATAGAAAAGTTGAGGTAGTTATGGAGACCAAGCTTGAGTCAACATCAAATGAAACCTTATAGATGAAGGTTCTGTCACTCCTGTTCTCATTGGAGGGCAGAAGACTGAATATCTTTACAGAGGGTATAACTTCAGTGAGCAGTTCCTTGACGTGATATATGCCAGCGTATGATTTTACATGGAATAAATGTGTGGGGTTACTAATTTATTCATCTCCAAAATATTTTTCTTTTACATTTCACAAAAAGTTTGAAGAGTTTTTTTCCCCCAGGTTTTATTGTTTGTTTACATTACATTTATATCACAATAGAGTTTAAATATACTATATTTTCCGCACTATAAGGGGCACCTAAAAACCTTCAATTTCCTCAAAAGCTGACAGTGCGCCTTATAATCCGGTGCGCCTTATATATGGACCAATATTGAGCCACAACAGGTCTAGCAACTATGGTAAGCAGCCGCCGACTTCATTTTCGCCTGTAGAAGAAGAAGCATGCGGTGCATGCTGGGATAGTTGTCAGAACGCTGGTTTGTAATCTATTAATCAATTTGACTGACCTATCTACCTACCAACCGTCTAGAATCAGGTCGTCTGCAGGTCATTTAGCATCACGTTCTCCACGAACATATTGTGTGTGAACAGAGAAGGGTGACCATCGTCCGGCCACGCCCCGGCCCAGTAGCTGAAGGCTCTCCTCGCCGACCGGAGTCGAACTGTTTTATTAACATTCCGTTTAGTGCAGCTCCATCTAGTGGATGCATAGCATAACTCCATCCTCTACTGTAGCGTCTATTCTATGCGCCTTATAATACGGTGCACCTCACATATGAAAAAAGTTTTTAAATAGGCCATTCGTTGAAGGTGCGCCTTATAGTGCGGAAAATATGGTAGATGAAATCATTTCTACAAATATGTGTGGAATCAGTGTAGAGATCTGTTTCCTCCAGAACTTTCTCACCTATCCTGTTTGGCCATCCTCTAAAATTGTTGTGCAGTCGTAGTACGTTTCTTGGTCGTCTTCGAGATGATGATGTCTGCCCCTGTGGAATCAATTACAAGGCAGTAACCCTTCACCCAATGAATGAGCAACAGTGCATGAAAGAAAGTTTATTGGCTGATTTGAAATCCCATAGCTACTGTGGAAATTTTTCATTTCAAAAGAGAATCCCATAAAAGAGCTGGTTACAGAGCAGATCCACATGTCTTAACAATGAACAATGTTTCAGAAATTTCTCATTTTTTTTTTTCAGGTTTAAATGAGATAAGGAATTACCATTTAACTCTTTTCTTTCTCACTTTCTTGTGTTACGTTATAATCATTCTTGTAAATGTTTGTGTCATTCTGACTATAATCTTGAATAATGAACTCCATGAGCCCATACATTAATCGAATTATCTGTTTGATCTGGAGCATTGTTATGCTTGCTTGTTTTCCATCTGAAATGACTGTTAACAGCGTAGTTGCATATATTACAATATTAATTTACGTACTTCACTTTTTGTTAATTATGTGGTCCTATCTGTTTCTCATCAAAACTTGTGTTGGTTCTTTAGAAAACAGGAGAAAGTTCATGCAAATGTAGCTGAGTTATTTTAATTTTTTTAGTTTTTTGATGAACCTTCTCAAAACACCTTGTTGAATTTACATGATTGCTGTCACCTTTGCACTTTTTTCTGTTTTATACTGTTTTATTTTGGATCCTAATGTGGCCCCAAATCCATCCCCATAATTGTTTTTCCTTGGTTTTTGAATTGTATTTTATTTTGGTGGAGAAGCTTTTATTTTCTTGTTTCCTGTCTCCGTGTCACATCCTGTGTGTTCCCGCTGCCCTCCTCAGTTCGNAAGCTATGCAGCCCATACATTAATCGAATTATCTGTTTGATCTGGAGCATTGTTATGCTTGCTTGTTTTCCATCTGAAACGACTGTTAACAGCGTAGTTGCATATATTACAATATTAATTTACGTACTTCACTTTTTGTTAATTGTGTGGTCCTACATGTTTCTCATCAAAACTTGTGTTGGTTCTTTAGAAAACAGGAGAAAGTTCATGCAAACATGTGTGCCACATTTGATCTCCCTGTGCACTTTTTCTCTAACTCTCCTTTTTGATGTTATATATATTCGATTCGGCTCAAAAGATTTACCTCAAACGATTAAAAACTTCATTTGTATAGAATTTCTCATCATTCCTCCTATAATGAATCCACTTATTTATGGGTTGAAGTTGACTAAAATACGAAATAAAATTTTAAGTGTGGCCACTATGAAAATGAAATAATGCTTTTGTAAAAAAAAAAAAAAATAATAATAAGTCTTAACATTTTTGATAAAGTAATGTCTTGCCATTTTTAATCTGTCTTTTATTCATACATACTCAATAATATATAGATCTACTTTTTAGAGGCAAAATAAAGAGTCCAGAATTATAAGCATAATTTGTCTTTTTAAAGGCTGATGCAACAAGTTCTTCCTGTTAGTAATTTATATTGGTGTTAGAATCTGTTTTATGTGCAATGCATTTTTTGCTTTGTTTTATTGTTTTATTTAATACATTTCTCCAACTGTACATGTTTTGCATAAATGTAGATTTTTAATCTATCTTAATTTGGGGTCTACTTCATTTTTATATCTAATTTTAATTACATTCCACCCCTCTGCCTTTTTTTTATTTAATATTATCAATCTAGATTTCAGAATCAATACATACAGCATAGATGTCTCTTCATCATTATCAATAGATATTTCCTTTCCTCAGTCATTTTAACCAACATTGCCTCTGTAAATTTTTGTCTTTCCCATGCTTAGCTTTGTTAGCTTATTTTTGTTTTGATTTTTTCTTTTTTTTGTCATTATTTAAATTCATTCCCATTTTTATATCACATGGAACATTTTCTGTTGTGCTTTCTGTGTATGAAAACTCTTTAATAAAGAATGACTGATTAACTGAAAGATAGTTTTAATTGAACTAACTGGGACAGTGCACATTAATCAACACATCAACAATATGCCTGTATTAAAATATGCCATAATGAGCTCAAATTTACCAGCATAATTTCACCTATAATTCTAAGACAGATACATTTGTAAATTTGGTTATTCACCTCGGTACACAGCTGTCAGAGTTTGGGTTGGTTTTGCCGGTGTTCTTTTTCACTGTTGATGTCTCAAGTGGCCACTGGAGGGCAGAGATGAGCAGCAGAGCCGGCCCTAGGCATTTGGGCCCCCTAGGCAAATATGTGGTGCCCTCCCACCCCCAGCCAACCCCTGCACTCCCAACTAAATATATTAGACAACTGCCAGTATATTATACATCATGTATCATTGCTTTGCAGCAAACATGGGTAAACAAAGCTCCATGATAGATGCAATAAAACACAAAAAAGTAACCAAAAATAAATACTACAAAATATAACACAATTAAACTCCTTCCACATCCTTTTAATCCACTACTGTTTATACTGATTTTGTGATTTAAGAGTAGATGCAATCTGAAATCACACAACAACTTCTCATTTGCTTAATAAGAGAGGAATGCATGAGGAAAAGTAAAAATAAGAAACAGAAAATGTAAAAAGAACATTAAACATGAGAAGTCCTGTAGGAAAAAACAAGATAAAAAAATAAAGGAGGTAATTAAAGAGACATAAATTCATCTGTAAATTTCTAAAAAAAATTGCATTTATTGGTGCATTTTAAGCCATTTATATATTTTTGATTTTATTTTTAATTCTGTCACTTTCTGTCATCAATACGTTGCCTAATTAATTCTGTTTTTGTGAACATGTCCTGTACCACTGCTGTCTCCCTGGGGTCAACCTAACCTGGAGAACTGGTCCACCTGTTAGCTCTGGCCGTTTTCCTGCTCTGTAATGTCATTGTAACCATCCTGCGTTCCCTCCTTCCTCATCTGTCTCCTCCTGTGGAATCAGCTGTGACTTTGTGAAGCATCCAACTTTCACCCAGTCACTGCTCTGCACTGAAAGAAAGAAGGGTTATTGGCTACTGTCAGATTTCCTAAATTCAACAGAGAAGCAAGATTAGACATCGTCAGAGAGCTGGTAAAGGAGCAGAGACACGTTTCTGAACCAAGATGAACAACGTTTTAACAATTTCAGTTATTTTTCTGTCAGGTTTAAATGAGATAAGATATATAGAGTA
>NW_006800292.1:481076-495963 GCF_000485575.1 Poecilia formosa | reverse complement strand
AGCCATGAGGAGGTTGTGAGCCATATGGACAATATTTGGATGAGGTGCTGAGCGATTGCTTTGTTAACAAGCTGCGCGCTGAGGCTGTGCATCTTACTTTCACACGTGTGTCAAATTACCATGTCCAAAGAGCTTGCTTCAAATAATGCAGTGGAGTTTCCTGGACTCAGTGAATATCACCAAGAAAATCCCAAGAGAGAGAGAGAGAGAGGAAAATAGAGAAGGAGAGAGAGGGAAAGAGAGAGAAAAAGAAATCAATCCAACGTTAAAGAGTAAACAGACAGGCCCAGTCGCTGAAGACTCTCCTCCTGACTGGAGTCAGACGGTTTTATTGACATTCCGTTTAGTGCAGCTCCATCTAGTGGATGCATAACGTAACTCCATCCTCTACTGTAGCGTCTATTCTATGCGCCTTATAATACCGTGCGGCTTATATATGAAAAAAGTTTTTAAATAGGCCATTCGTTGAATGTGCGCCTTATAGTGCGGAAAATATGGTAGATGAAATCATTTCTACAAATATGTGTGGAATCAGTGTAGAGATCTGTTTCCTCCAGAACTTTCTCACCTATCCTGTTTGGTCATCCTCTAAAATTGTTGTGCAGTCGTAGTACGTTTCTTGGTCGTCTTCGAGATGTTGATGTCTGCCCCTGTGGAATCAATTACAAGGCAGTAACCCTTCACCCAATGAATGAGCAACAGTGCACGAAAGAAAGTTTATTGGCTGATTTGAAATCCCATAGCTACTGTAGAAATTTTTCATTTCAAAAGAGAATCCCATAAAAGAGCTGGTTACAGAGCAGATCCACATGTCTTAACAATGAACAATGTTTCAGAAATTTCTCATTTTTTTTTTTCAGGTTTAAATGAGATAAGGAATTACCATTTAACTCTTTTCTTTCTCACTTTCTTGTGTTACGTTATAATCATTCTTGTAAATGTTTGTGTCATTCTGACTATAATCTTGAATAATGAGCTCCATGAACCAATGTATATTTTTCTCTGTGCTATTTGCATGAATTCCCTGTATGGAACAGCAGGTTTCTATCCTAAATTTCTGTCAGATCTGCTCTCTCCTGTTCATGTCATCTCTTATTCAGGCTGCCTTCTGCAGGCTCAGGTGTTGTACTCCTTTGCCTGCAGTGATCTGTCCATCCTTGCCCTCATGGCGTATGACCGGTATCTGGCTATATGTCGACCACTGGAGTACCACTCTGTCATGTCGAAGCAGAGAGTCATCACTTTGGTTTGTCTTGCTTGGTCAATACCTTTCTGCATTATGGCTGTAAACACTATCATTACATCTAGGTTGAAGCTATGCAGCCCATACATTAATCGAATTATCTGTTTGATCTGGAGCATTGTTATGCTTGCTTGTTTTCCATCTGAAACGACTGTTAACAGCGTAGTTGCATATATTACAATATTAATTTACGTACTTCACTTTTTGTTAATTGTGTGGTCCTATCTGTTTCTCATCAAAACTTGTGTTGGTTCTTTAGAAAACAGGAGGAAGTTCATGCAAACGTGTGTGCCACATTTGATCTCCCTGTGCACTTTTTCTCTAACTCTCCTTTTTGATGTTATATATATTCGATTCGGCTCAAAAGATTTACCTCAAACGATTAAAAACTTCATTTGTATAGAATTTCTCATCATTCCTCCTATAATGAATCCACTTATTTATGGGTTTAAGTTGACTAAAATACGAAATAAAATTTTAAGTGTGGCCACTATGAAAATGAAATAATGCTTTTGTAAAAAAAAAAAAAAATAATAATAAGTCTTAACATTTTTGATAAAGTAATGTCTTGCCATTTTTAATCTGTCTTTTATTCATACATACTCAATAATATATAGATCTACTTTTTAGAGGCAAAATAAAGAGTCCAGAATTATAAGCATAATTTGTCTTTTTAAAGGCTGATGCAACAAGTTCTTCCTGTTAGTAATTTATATTGGTGTTAGAATCTGTTTTATGTGCAATGCATTTTTTGCTTTGTTTTATTGTTTTATTTAATACATTTCTCCAACTGTACATGTTTTGCATAAATGTAGATTTTTAATCTATCTTAATTTGGGGTCTACTTCATTTTTATATCTAATTTTAATTACATTCCACCCCTCTGCCTTTTTTTTATTTAATATTATCAATCTAGATTTCAGAATCAATACATACAGCATAGATGTCTCTTCATCATTATCAATAGATATTTCCTTTCCTCAGTCATTTTAACCAACATTGCCTCTGTAAATTTTTGTCTTTCCCATGCTTAGCTTTGTTAGCTTATTTTTGTTTTGATTTTTTCTTTTTTTTGTCATTATTTAAATTCATTCCCATTTTTATATCACATGGAACATTTTCTGTTGTGCTTTCTGTGTATGAAAACTCTTTAATAAAGAATGACTGATTAACTGAAAGATAGTTTTAATTGAACTAACTGGGACAGTGCACATTAATCAACACATCAACAATATGCCTGTATTAAAATATGCCATAATGAGCTCAAATTTACCAGCATAATTTCACCTATAATTCTAAGACAGATACATTTGTAAATTTGGTTATTCACCTCGGTACACAGCTGTCAGAGTTTGGGTTGGTTTTGCCGGTGTTCTTTTTCACTGTTGATGTCTCAAGTGGCCACTGGAGGGCAGAGATGAGCAGCAGAGCCGGCCCTAGGCATTTGGGCCCCCTAGGCAAATATGTGGTGCCCTCCCACCCCCAGCCAACCCCTGCACTCCCAACTAAATATATTAGACAACTGCCAGTATATTATACATCATGTATCATTGCTTTGCAGCAAACATGGGTAAACAAAGCTCCATGATAGATGCAATAAAACACAAAAAAGTAACCAAAAATAAATACTACAAAATATAACACAATTAAACTCCTTCCACATCCTTTTAATCCACTACTGTTTATACTGATTTTGTGATTTAAGAGTAGATGCAATCTGAAATCACACAACAACTTCTCATTTGCTTAATAAGAGAGGAATGCATGAGGAAAAGTAAAAATAAGAAACAGAAAATGTAAAAAGAACATTAAACATGAGAAGTCCTGTAGGAAAAAACAAGATAAAAAAATAAAGGAGGTAATTAAAGAGACATAAATTCATCTGTAAATTTCTAAAAAAAATTGCATTTATTGGTGCATTTTAAGCCATTTATATATTTTTGATTTTATTTTTAATTCTGTCACTTTCTGTCATCAATACGTTGCCTAATTAATTCTGTTTTTGTGAACATGTCCTGTACCACTGCTGTCTCCCTGGGGTCAACCTAACCTGGAGAACTGGTCCACCTGTTAGCTCTGGCCGTTTTCCTGCTCTGTAATGTCATTGTAACCATCCTGCGTTCCCTCCTTCCTCATCTGTCTCCTCCTGTGGAATCAGCTGTGACTTTGTGAAGCATCCAACTTTCACCCAGTCACTGCTCTGCACTGAAAGAAAGAAGGGTTATTGGCTACTGTCAGATTTCCTAAATTCAACAGAGAAGCAAGATTAGACATCGTCAGAGAGCTGGTAAAGGAGCAGAGACACGTTTCTGAACCAAGATGAACAACGTTTTAACAATTTCAGTTATTTTTCTGTCAGGTTTAAATGAGATAAGATATATAGAGTAGCACAAAAAACTGAGAAAGAAAAGAGTAATCATCCTTGCAAATGTTTGTGTTGTTCTGATTATAATCTTGAATAATGATCTCCATGAACCAATGTATATTTTTCTCTGTGCTATTTGCATGAATTCCCTTTATGGAACAGCAGGTTTCTATCCTAAATTTCTGTCAGATCTGCTCTCTCCTGTTCATGTCATCTCTTATTCAGGCTGCCTTCTGCAGGCTCTGGTGTTGTACTCCTTTTCCTGCAGTGATCTGTCCATCCTTGCCCTCATGGCATATGACCGGTATCTGGCTATATGTCGACCACTGGAGTACCACTCTGTCATGTCGAAGCAGAGAGTCATCACTTTAGCCTGTCTTGCCTGGCTAACACCATTTTGCTTTATTGCTGTAAACACTATCCTTACATCTAGGTTGAAGCTATGCAATCCGGATTTAAACAGAGTCATCTGTTTGAACTGGAGTATTGTTATGCTTGCTTGTTTTCCATCTGAAGCTACCCCCAAGAGCATAGCTGGATATTTCACAATAGCATTTGATGCACTTCACTTTTTGTTAATTGTGTGGTCCTACGTATTTCTCATAAAAGCCTGTGTAGGTTCCATAGAAAACAGGAGAAAGTTCATGCAAACGTGTGTGTCACATTTGATCTCCTTGTTCACTTTTTCATTTACTCTCCTTTTTGTCGGAGAGTAATCAAAAGGAGATGGAGAGTATTTGATTTGGCTCAAAAGATTTATCTGAGACTTTTAAAAACTTTTTTTCTATAGAATTTCTTTTCATTCCTCCTATAATGAATCCACTTATTTATGGTTTCAAGTTGACAAAAATAAGAAAAAAAATTGTAAGTGTGGCTACTACGAAAATTAAATGACACTCCAGCAGTTTTTCACTTTGTAAAATTAAGTTTCTCACTGTTTTATGTTTTGTTTTGATAAAGTAACATTTTTTCTAGTAATTAATTAATGTTCTCACTGTTGTGCTTGTCCACAAGAGGTCCAACCTTGTTTTCTTTTTATTTTTATGTTTAAAATTCCACAAATGTTTTTCTTGCCTTTTGCTTTACTATATTTAGAAGTTCAAAAACAACAGTTGTGTATACAATTACATATACATAAAGTATAATCATATATCATAATTATAAGATGGCAGAAATTTTCTATTTTACTGTACATTCTAGCTGTAGTTTTATCAGGTTTTACCATCTCATTTCTATTGCTGTTGTTTATGCCAGTTGTTTGTATTTATAAATTTTAGTTTGTATTTATCTTGCTTGCATATTTATTTCTTTATTGATTTTTATTAGTAGTAATCTTAGTTTCCAAATTCTTATGTGGATTTTAAGAACCTATAATATCTTCTCATTGCCATTAATACAGTTGTGGTTCCTATAAGTCCTATAAGTCAGTCAACCTAACATATTATCATATCTTTACCACAATTTTTTTTAATTATTTTAGATTGTTTTTCATTGCCTGTTATTTTTATTTGTATTGTACTTTTTGTGTATAAAAAGTACTTTGTCAATAAAAGCCAACTGATTGATTTACTGTATAAATGAGAAATCAGTATATGTATCGCCTCATTATTGTCTCCTTATGGAACTTGCCTTACAGCCTGGAGAAAAACATACAAATATTTGTTTTATTTTTCATTTTTTTGATTATAAATTAAATAAAATATACATTATATTATTTTTGTACTATAGTATTTTTTAGTTTTTATTTTTTGGACTTTTTATTATTATTACTGCCAAAGCTTTTAGACTATTCCTGTAAAAACCTGTGCAGTCTCCCCACCACCAGGCGGCGGTAATGTCTCGCCCCCTCCCCTGCAGCAGAAGAAGCGGGCCGACAGCAGCCTCTGAACACCGCAGTGCATGCTACCGCTCAGCCTGCTCCTCTGTTCGCCTTTCTTCCACAGCAGCGACGACACGGAGGAAAACAGACGTCCTGTCTGTGATTTTTATCCCAAACACAGGAGGACTGCCCGCGTCCTGACAACCCTGCTCGCTCCCCCCCTGTCTGCCCGCAGTGAGTATCCTGGTTTTTGGTGTCATTTCGGGGCTGCAGTGGATGGAACATGGTTCCGGTGGTGTTTATATAATATTAGGTTGGTAATCCTCTATAGCAGCGGCTCAAAATAACACGAATGATTCACATGAAACATGCTCGTCTCTTCATGTAGGCACCGCAAATGAGCGGGATATATTTACAGCTTGTTGAGGGATTTTAAGTCTATTATAATTACCAATATTCATATTATTATTATTTTTATTATTGCACTCCCCCATTCCCTCCACCTCCCTCCAGTTCTGCTCTGTCAGAGCCTGGAAAGGTCCGCTCTGGAGACCGCATCGTGTTCAATTAACGGGGATATGGGAGCATTAAAGCGGTGCTGCCTTCAATGCCGCAGTGTGTGCGGGGATGCTCTGCAGGTATGACCCGAAAAAAGCCTCCTCTCTTTATAAGTCCTTGGAGGACAAAAAAATAAATACATTAATTAAAGTGTGAATACAGTGCAGGAATGTGGCAACGGCGCTTATTTTCAGACTGCGTTTTGTACGTAGTGTAATAACAGTTTTATTACTATATTGGTGTGGTTTAATCAGATTATGGTGTCATTTATTCCTAGTTTCTCGTTCCAAGGAATAATTCCGAAATATTTAATCCACTTTGCCCTGTAAATGCAATTTTTGCAGATATTTTGGGAAATCATTTAAATGATCCAGTAACTCAGGTGACTCTGACCCAGAAGGACCTTTCTAATGACCCCTACTTGAAAGGACAAGCAACCTGTGAATTGTTAAACATCAGATTCTTTCTGTTAATATCTCACGGTCAGTTGTCGGCAACAAATTTTATTTTTATCTACATTCTGTTGCTGAAGATTGACCAATTTTGGGAATTTTATTTCAGAAAAGCTTGCAGTTGTGAAGTATTCATGGACCAGTAACAAGGTAATAGGTATCGGTTTATTTCTTTTGGTAGTTTTTAGCATGTTGAAGTATTTTTGTTGAACTGTTATCACAGAAATACATAAAAAATGACCATTAATCAAACCAAAGTACCTCTGAACACCCTCCATCTGGTAGATACTTTTGTTATTAGAGCCATATAACTTTATTTCCTTACATTTGGCTATGAGTAGGCTACTTAAATAAGTTCCTGGCTGTCACAATGAATATGAAAATAAATCGAAGCAGGGCTGGTATAAAATACCCCATAGGAGATAACTGCTTCTTATTATTGGAAAGAGTCAGGCATGAAACGTCCACGACTGCATAGGGGCAAAATGCCAAAGGGAAGAAATGATCACTGTCTGTTAAAGTATGTTTAAAAAGTATCATCACAAAGTGATCCATGTCGTGCAGCTCTTGTGTCCCCACAGATGTCTGGGAACGGAATAAAATGGCAAATGCACAAAATGACCATAAGTCACCAATAGATGGCGACAGTGTCAGAAAAAAACTAATAGGTTTCAAAATTCCTATAGAGGGAACATTCTTAGCACGGCTAAAGTCGTTTCAGGCACCTGATTCTCTTACAAAAATCTTGTTTTCTTTGACTTCATTCATAATTTCTTTTTAGTCGAAATTTTTTTTTTTATCACATCCTTGAAGTTTAAAGAGTCAGGACAATGTAAGATGAATGTGGAAAATCCCTTAAATGCGACTCCAGTATAGTTTCAATTTCTAGCAAAGAGAGGTCATATTTCACGTAACTTTGTGTATTTGCACTCAGAAAAATATGCTTTTTGTAGAAAACACCCGACACACTTCACAGAGAATACAAGAGAGAAAAAATGTTGAATGCTCATAGATCACTTCATCTGTTTACCTTTCAGTGAAATCCTTCATGCATGTGTTCCTCTGATATAATAATGAATTTAATCTTCCTTTCTGATCTCTTGCCTACATCTCAGCTGGATAGTTCAGCTGCTGATGTAGGTTACCGTGTAATGTTTGGCTTCCGCCAAGCCTGACTTATTTCTTATAATCTTTTCAAAGTGGTCTGTAATCTTGTAAAGTGGTCTTAAGCCATAAGTCTCCTGTTTTTCTGGAGATCTAACACTTTTGTTTGACATTTTTCCCTCTTTTTTTGCTTCTGTCATCTTAAAGAAATTCAATTAGGCTTTAATGAAATGCTTAAGCTTACACACATCAGACCATTTAGCAAACAAACTACTGTTAAATTGGATGATTAGGAATTTTAATACCATCTACTTGTCACTGATTTGCAGATTCATTCATTCCTTTAGGAACATAGAAAAATGCAAAGGATAATAAAAGTACTAAATTTGCACCATAAAAAAGTGAAAAAGCGATAAAAATCTGAAACCTCGTCAAATGGTAAAGAAATATCAAAGAAAGTGAACAGAGTTTTCTCTGCTTTATATACTATTGATATCATCCATAAATTGCAAAAAACCCCGAAAAACAAATAAATACTTCCACACTTTCCCCCTCACTTACAAGAAAGACCTTTTTTTGTGTTTGGACATATTTCTAGTCTCTGCAGCTGCCATCCTTACTAAGATAAAATTATAATTAGCCTGCAACAAGTGGCATGTCTGTTAGGAAAGGTAGATCTAATTTAGAGAGAATGACATTCCACCTGATTTCATCACACTCCAGCTGCAAGTCGGGGAACCAGTGAGTCTGGCTGATTGTTGTTATTATAGCTTCTAGCTGATTTTCTTCCTATTTTATGCTTTCAAGTAATGTTCCGATGGCTTAATGAGATACAATCTGAAGAAATGTTGAATCTCATTCCAGCGCATGCCTAGACCCAACCCTGATTGATCAGGTTTTTCTATGCCTCAGAAATTTATATGTCTATTGCTAGTTCTTTATTAAATATAAAGTTGTTAAGGCAGAATATAATGAAATGTGAGTTGAAGCCAAGACTTTTTACAGCACTATACCTGCGTATGTCTTTACTGGAGCTGGATGCAAGATGGATTTATGTTGTAATTATTAGAAACTTTTAATGCGTCTTCCAGGAGGGTTCTGTGTTTATTAAAACTGCAAATATGGAAACATTTCTGGCTTTTTAAAGTGCATTTTGAAGACTAGCTCTCAAAAGGAGGCTTTTTTTTCCCTGACTACGAAGCTAAAAGTCCAGATTGCTTATTTGCTGAGTTAATTGAGTATTTAGCAGAAACTGGTTGCTACGGTCAGCTAAAACAGAGCACCGTCGAGGCAACCTTAGCAAAAACTGATCAAAGCTGACTGCACAAGACCTTACTCTATATTTTACAAAAAGACTGCTGCTCCTCTTGCTGAGGTGACACGTTTAAGAGAGGAGAAAACGGCTGAGATCACTCACTGGGGGTTTGGTGCCAAACTCAGCGATCAGCAGCGTTGGGTAAACGGACCCACGCAGCAAAAGAAAAGACTGCTAGTAAATTTTCAGTGAATGTCAGCGCACTCTGTCCATTCACTCTCCTGTATGTGAAACCCAGAGGGAGCACACGGGGTGGCCGTAACCTTCACACAACCCCATGTGGACATGGAAGTCTTTCTCATTGATCTATAGGTTCCCTGCTCTAACCCGTGGGCACTGTTGTGTAAACCCTGATGAGTGCACCACAGCTCGTCAGGAAAAGCTATAAAAAGCTTTTCCTGAGAATTTGCATGCTGACGGCAGCTGATAGGGATAAACATTTGAGCTAAAACTCAAAGGGCTCAGCGTCAGTTCTTGCAGACGGGGTTCCTTTGCAGCCTGAAAAAGCAAGGAATCTTTTTTACTATCCATCCCTCCGTTTGTGTTTTTGTCTGTTTTTCCCTCAAAGCACTTTGAATTACTCTGAAGTTGAGTGATCCATCCATCCATCCATCCATCCATCCATCCATCCATCCATCCATCCATCCATCCATCCATCCATCCATCCATCCATCCATCCATTTTGTTTCAAACAGTAATTAAAAATGTTACTATAAATTAGTTGTGTGTTTCTGTGGAAGGATAATTCATCAATAAAGTGTGTACAAAATATCTTAGTTTAATCCAAACCTCCATCAGGGAAAACCTTCTAAAAGTTTATTTTTTTAACTTTCTGGTTACAATGACTGTAACAAAGCCCTTAGTCTAAATCTTAAAATAAGCTTTGATCATTTTTTCACCAGATCCCTAAAAGCTTTGATTCTGCCAAAGAGTGAGTTCAGATGTTTGCAGGTTCTATGAATACCTGCAAAAGGCCACATTTGGACAATTTGTCCCTTTGGTTCGACAATTGACTGCACGGCTGATGAGCCGCTGTTTGTAAGTGAAATAATTGAATGGACAGGGTGGATAAAATGAAGTGGCTCTGCATTCCTTCTCTCTGGACGCCTTTCCTGAATATGTTTTCTTTTCCCGGCAGAACCTGCAAAAACACATTAGAGTCTCGTCTAATTGTAAAATTGGTTTGACAAAGTTAAATTAATCAGACTTCCCTCGGTGCGACAGTGATTCTCCTGTGTGTCGTGCACAATCTCATGAAGAGTGGTTGAAAGGAAGAAACGCTATCCGTCTGCTGGGAGATAAATTACTTTCCAGAATGTGCTGTAATTGCAGAGGGGATTTCCTTGTGGCGATTGAACATTGTCTCACTTATTTTGGGAGGAAAAGGATTTTAAAGTTGTTTGAAATGAATGTTTCCTCATAGTGAAACCTTATCTCGCCTTATGCCGACCTCTTTTCCTGAAAAACTCCAGGCTTCCTGTTTTCTTCCGTCTGAATCAGCTGTTGACTTAGATGAACAGCAGCGACAGTCTTGGTGTGTTTTACCAGACACAGTTCGTGTGACACTCAGCAGCTTCCATACATCTGATCTGCAGCTTTTTTCTACTTCCATGTAAAAGTAAGGACAGTTTTTTTAAGCATTGATGTTATACTTGTTGCCTTAAGAGACATGGCAGAAGGAACAATGTTGCAAAATTGAAAGCCTGTTAAAAAACAGTACACTCAATTCAATACGTTCCAGAGCTTTATTTAAATAGTTTTTGCTAAGCTTTAGTTGTCATTCAGGCGGTCTTTAACTGTAGAATACTTTCAAATTCAGTAAATCATCACCCTCCTGCCTTCTCCACAATCAATACTTGCTAATTGCACTAGTAGAAGTATATCTTCTGATGTTTAATATGTCAAAAATTGTTTATGAGGGTCTAGAAAACTTCATCTAAGCTGTTTCTTTGCCAAAACAACAGTTGCAATGATGACTGTTTGCAATGAATACAGAGCAAAGAGACGTCAACACTGCCGTCCTCCCAACATTCACCGTGACGATAACATTTAACATGTTTTCCTAACACCATGCAGCCCTACATGACGCTGTGCATCGTGTCGAGACTTTGGGCTCCTCTTTTCAGTAAACATTGATCCAGAAGTCTTTATGTTTATGTTTTTTGACAGGTGAACTTTATGTTTATGTTTTTTGACAGGTGTAACCGTCACCTGCTTTTATAGAGCCGGTGACGGTTACAGTTGATCGGATACTCAAGGGCATTTGATTAGCAGTATCTAGCATAGCAGGTTTTACCTGAACTATTTGCATTTTTTCCAAAACATCAACAAGCTTATTAAGTAAAAAGTTCTGCATGATGCAGTAGATTTAGTAAAACTTAAAGTTATAATGCAGATTATCTGCAACCTCCTCAAATAAATAAAAATTTTAAAGTGTGGCATGTGAAATGTAGAAAAGCATTTTAAATGTATAGAACATGGCTTACTGCTCAAACAGGCTGATGGCTGAATTTTCCAGCTGCTTGGCGTGAACACCAGCTCTGTTCATGGCTGACTGCTAACCTGACTCCACTTTAACAGGTAGCGCACCTGGCCGTCCGCATGCAGCCACATCATGCGTTTCTCCACCTCATGTTGGCTACACAACGATCTGCTCCACGTTTCTTATCTGATTTAAACTCTGCTTTTTTTTTTTTAGATTACATTTACATCAGTTTTCCAGTTACTTCTCCACTACGACCTCTCTTAGCTGCATTTGTTAACATTTGAGTTGCCTGTTTTGCTACACTTTTGTTGTTAGTCTATTCTCTGAATATGAAGCCTCTTCTCTTTAATTTGAAATACTTCATATTGAAAGCCAAAGATGAATAGTTTGTGTGAAAATAATGAGGAATAACAGTATATTTAGGATTTTTGTTCATAGCCACAAAAGGTTATGCTTTCAGTTTTGCCCAAATGAGTTCAGAAAAACATGAATTGAATTTGTAATACTATATAGTTTAATACTGCAAATATTGACTTTTTAAAAATAATTTGCACCGCCATGTTCATCTCGGTTACATGAAGGCTTGAATATTTTCTGCAGCATGTTTTTGTAAAGCAGGACAGATGAGAGCTGCAAGGGTCTTTTTCAATCAAAGGGTGACTACAAAGTGAAATGGTTCTTTTTCAACAAATCCATCTGGAGTCATCAGCTGAACTGAACCTATCATTGCAATAAATGAACAAAATTCTACAAGCACTTTGTCAGTGTGACAATCTGAAAATGTTTGTTCTAAATGAGCTCCAGGTCTTTGCCTCTGAGAGAGAGAGGCCACACACGACCTTGATGGTTCACATCTTGCCAGATACGAATGACTGACATGATTGCTGCATAGCAGAAACTGGAATTGAAATTGATTTTGAATGTATTTGTACATGATAGAATGAGTTCAATCAATCAGGTAGCCTATGTGCAACACTTATATCACATAACGGTTGATTGGGGCAGCTGTTTCTAATTAGTATGACAGTAAGGGATTCATAGAGACTGATGGAGGTGTAACTGGATGATGTAGAATGCAGTGTCCTTCAAACAAGGTGCTTTTCCGTAAAATGTCACGTTTTAATCTTGTTTAATTTTTCTTGTTATTCCTTGATCTTATGAACATCCAACCTTTAATTTGAATTCAGTGAATTCAGTTGGAAAGGATCAAATTTTGTTTGCTTTTTATACTTTGTACATCCACTATTTCCTTATTCCAAGCTCCAGTCATTTCACAAGGTTGTAGCTTACAGAGGGATCTGTGAGCGTTCTTCTTTGCATAATCCTTATTGACTAACAGGATGTTGTGTCTGGTAAACCATTTATGATTTGGATGTATGTTTTAAACCATCAATAAATGTTGCATGGCAACCTATTTGTACCATCCTCCTCATTAAGGATGGGGACAAGATAAACGTGTCCTCGTCCAGCTTTATCGTCATGGTTTAAATTTTAAATTGTTGCTCGGGCTGTGCACACATTTAGGCTTCTAGTCTTTTTTGATTTCTTCTGCCTATGAACATACTATATGTTTTTTTGGTCTTTATCATTTTGAAGAGTAATAAACTGGCTTCTGTGTTATGTCTTATTTGTATCCCACGGAGATAGAAAGTCTTGGATTACTCATTGAAATGGTCAAGTTTTTTCTAAATCTTCTAGTGGTATGAATAATTTGGTTCTTAACAGTGTTTGAAATGTCCTCTTATCGCAACAAATGGGAAGAAAGTAAGTAAAATATATGCACCACAAGACAAAAGCAAATTACCTTTTGAAGATGTTTGTTGAAGCTGTCATTAACCATTATTATATTATCCATATACTGGCTGAGAGACTGTTTAGCTAATAAACATAAAAGCCAAGTAACGGTTTGCAAAAGCAGCCAAGAGAAAGGATTCTAATTGCTGAATACATGTTTTGTGTCATCATAAAATTAAAATGAAAGTGTTTGACCCTATTTGACCCTAAGTATTTGGTCATCGGTATATTTATGGGAAGTTTTCAACCTGAAGAACAGCAAAAATGAAGCACAAATTATAAAAAAAAGCTTTAGTTGCATTTATTTTATGGAAATTGTTAAGGTTTTTGAATGACAACATAAATATTAATGTGGGATTTTCCGTTATGCTGTTGTAATACAATCTGAATTTATTTTGAGGGCTTTTTATAACTTCTACTGAGGGTCCATAAAGTCTTGAGGGCACTGTATAATTTAGATCAGCATGAATGTGTTTGTACTGCGTGGTAGCTTTTATTGATTTGAATCGGAAACTTTTCTGCAGAGCCACTTGTAAGTAAAGAGTTGAGTGTATAAATTTATCTATGGTGTGTTGCACAGATATAATGATGACTTGCAGAACGCCGTGAGGCGAAAATCTCCTGTTGTGCCCTGGAATTCCTGATTGTGGTTGAATTTTGGCCTTTATATACTGCTAATGTACGACTAATATGCTTTATATGCGTCACTGTTCATATAAATTATAAAAGTAGATTTGTTTTTAGTTGAGCTCAGTGGGAAAAATAAAAAAACGTATAAGGCGTCTCATTTCATCCTCGAAGTCCTCTACCTTTTAGTCATTCCTTTCTATACATCCTTTGCATTTCAAAAAAACAAACCGAATGTCTTGCATGTGCAGATCTGCCAATGCATCTACTATTTTTTTTTTCCCTTCTCTGATTCTCAAACACTTGGTATATGTGGAACACATGGGAATATGGCACTCTGTTTGATTCCTCACAAGTAGCTCTTGAAATAGGCTGTCAGTCAGCGTCAGAAATGAAGTGTGTTTATGGATATTCAGAGTGAAAAGCCTGCTGCCGTAACGTAGAGGGAGAGCTCTGCTGTTTTATTGAAAAGATACAAGCAGTAATGTCATATTTTCATGTGATTCCTTTAAGTGAGATTCAGAAAATTCTGTATTATGTTGTACACATGAAAACTAGCAGAATAGGCCCTTTTATAGTTCAGGCTGTTGTCCAGATAAATAAGAAAGATCTGATTCTTGTTATTTCTACCTCATGCTCCCGGTGAGCTGAGCGCTTGGTATCCCAACCTGTGGAGAATGATTGTCAAGCACAAGAGAAAGATATCGAATCTGTGTGCATGGACTGGACATTTTTGTGGATGACAAATTCATGCGAACTGACAGTTCTGATTTTGACATTGCTTTTTCTCCCCAAGTCAAGGTGAGTTGTTTGGGGCTCGCTTTGAAAGGATGTCAGATGTCTTTACTCTCAGAAGCGGTCGCAGTTTCACACAGCGCAATGACCACCCTGTCCTGTTTCTGTCGCTGCAGTTTTATGCAGTATCCAACCCGATTCCGCCCACGTCGAGAGCATGGCGTCCGAAGTGGAGATCAAAGTGGGAATGATGTGTTTAGGAGGGATTTCTGGCCTTCAGTCAAATAATATTTCAAGATTCAGACCCTAATCTAAATATGAATCTGTCATGATCTGTGTTTCTGTGTGTTTATTTTTGAGTTCTTCTGTGTTCAGTCCTGTTTTCCCTGT